>NC_056745.1:64816100-64821100 GCF_019279795.1 Protopterus annectens
ATAAGACAAATGATTAATTTTTTAGCTAGTGATACAATTTGCATATATTACTATGGGTACCATTACCTTTTTGATGTCTCACTTATGCTCTTTTTATTTTATTTACTTAATGTATTTGAGTGTAATACACAAAAGTGTAACAAACTGGGCAAATTGCAAGGTGTTTAAATTTGTATACAATGGCTTACAAGGTATATGTCTTGCTACGTCCAGTAATAGAGTAGAGTGTGAAGATTGGGTGAAGATAGATGAAGGCTGCCAGCCTAGTCAAATAGAATTTTGGAGATAATTCTGTCATCTGTAAATATTAATGTAAACCACAGGCCTGTTGTCTTAAATGGTAAAAATAGTGTTACATGTGGAACTGGAAAAAAAATGTAACAACAGTGCACTCTACTGACCAAGTACAGCATGTTGTGACCCTTTGATGTTAAAACTCGGAGTCAGTAAGTCTAGAGTGAGGCATCCTGCCTATTGTTTTAAGGCCAGAGTTAATGGCCAGAATTTGCATATATAAATGTCCTTTATTGCTCTGGTTTCTGCCCAGAGGTGAAGAATGTAAATGTAGTTTCTGTTAGCCTGGGAACCCAGGGAAGTGTGAAGAATGATGTAATGTGAACCAGAAATGTGATTTTAAAAACAGAGCGAATCAGAGAGCATTAATTATTTTTACCTTGACCTTCCAACTCACCATCACTGTTTTGCTCTATATGTAAGTTTATCTTAGACAAGTGTTTTCTCTTAGAAATAGCTAGAAATTAGAAAGATTAGACTAAGGGTTTTTTCTGTGGTGTCAGAACTGTACTACTGAATTATTTTAAGTATTTCTCTGTGATAAATAAACAGAGATCTCTCAGGGTAAGATACCTGCTATGTCCCCAAACGAAAAATGTCAATATCAAGGTGCAGGTACTCCATGACTATCGAAGCCAACCATCAACCAAAAAAGCAAAAATCAATAAAAAAATTTTTATGTACTTGAACAGCAAAAAAACTTTATTCCATGGGTTGTTAGCGCTTTCACGTCTACTCTGGACGCTTCTTCAGACTTTAATAAAACACTTCATCACATCTGTATTTAAACACTTATCAATTAAACAGTTAACCAATGAAAGCCTTTGTATGAATACATAACTATAAAAAGTCAGAAACTTCTAAATAGATAAAAAGTCAGAAACTTATATTGTGAAAATTAAAAATTAAAAATTCAACATTGACACTAAAAAGGATATAGTAATAGATTATTACTGTTATTAACATTTCAGATGGCAAATAGCATATGAATATTTAAAAATACAAGAGCATATAAAAACAGCATGTAAATAAAACATTTTAAGTGTATGAAACTACTGAAAAACTTCTAAAAATACATATTCCTACTAACACCAAGAAACATGAAAAAGTCAAATGTATAGCAATAAATAACTGCTAATGCTTCAGATGACGACTGACTAGAAAGGGTTTTAAAGTAACCCTCTCATTGAGGCCATGTCCTTCATCTGCTTTCATTCTGATGATCCATTTACATTCTTCCCTTTCAGTGAAGTTACATTGCCTAATCTCAATGTGGTGTATATCAATTCAATAACTAAGAACTCAAAGGTGTGTGTGGTGCCTTGCGATAGAACATGTCCAGCCAGTGCGTTCCTGTCATTCTCCCTGTTGATCGCATATAAATGCTCTCTAACCCTTTCCCTCAACGTTCTATTCGTCATACCGACATAGAAAGCCTGGCATTTGGTGCAGATGGCTAAATAAACTATGTTCCTTGTCCTACAGTCTGCATAATGATCAAATTTATATAGCACACCTGTGTCCGGGTGCCTGAAGTTATTCCTGCCCAGTATGTATTTGCACTGATTGCGACTGCGACATGGAAAGGTACCCATTCTAACAGTAAGTGGTTGATCTTGAAGTCGCCTTTCATAACATAACATGTTCCTTAAAGATCTAGTATTCTTGTAGGAAAAACTGGGGTGAGGACCTACAAGTGCTCTAAGCCTATCATCCAACTGTAGGATACCCCAGTTCTTTCTAATGACATTAGTAATACTCTTATTCTTGTTGGTATATGAAAGTACCATCCTCTTTTTACTTCTAATAAATGGCCTGCTTTGTTCCACCTGTTCACTAGTTGCTATCCTAATGTAGGGTCTTACTTCTTCATTGCGTTCTGTTTGTTGCAGGACTATCAAATCATTGTCATGGTAACCCCTTGATTTAAAGTCAGCATCTAAGCCCATCAATTCATTCCTATGTGCTGAATCATCGCTTGTTAGGCGTGAACAGCGTGCTGCTTGATTCTTAACAATGTTCTTGTGTATGTGGGGAGGGTGCATACTATCACGATGTTAGTATGTGTTCTTTCTACAGGGTTTCCTATAAATGTAGTGAAATACCCATTATGCTTCCTGATGTTAACATCTAAGAAGTCAATCTGGTGACATGATCTCTCCCCAGTCAACCTAAGAAAAGATGTGGTGTTGTTGATGTAACTTAAAAACTCATCTAAGATAGTAACATCACCACTCCAAACAAAAAACACATCGTCCACAAAACGTTTATAATACTTGAGGTGCTGTGAATAATACTCATTGCCAAAGATATACATAGATTCCCAGTAGGCTAGTATAAGGATTGCATAAGAATTGGCACATGATGTGCCCACCGCTACCCCTGAAGTCTGCAGATAATAACCATCACCATATAAAAATACATTATTTTCTAACACTAATTCCATCAGCATGGTGATCATAATCACTTTGTTGTTAGTCATGCCCTTCTCTAGAAGAAAAAGCCTCAGGAAGTCTATCCCTATATCATTAGGTATGCAGGTGAATAAAGACTGAACATCTAAAGTCATCATAATGTCATTCTCCAAGTATGCTTTTTCAACAGCACTCTCAGCTAGAGATTCCAATAATTGTTTAGTATCTCTCAAAATGGAGAAGGTAGAATCAACTATAGGTCTAAGTTGCTTCTCAATGTAAATTGAGATACATTCAGTTAGCCAGCCTCTCCCTGAGACTATGGGTCAGACAATGTCTTATGCACCTTCGGAAGACCTCTGATGATATGTACCAAAGGTTTTTCAACTAGAAAATAATTATAGAGATCATTGTTAATAATATTGGACATCAACATATCATACAATGAGGCATGAAGTTTACTAATAACCTTGTTTAGATCATACATGTGTATTTTTTTATATGTGGTTTCATCCAAAAACATTTCTAACATTCTATTGTTATAATATACACTATCAAACAACACTATTGCACCACCTTTATCCACTGGGCGGATAACTATAGTATCATTGTTTTGTAAACTTTTTAAAGCTGCTGTTTCTTGTCGGATTAAATTGTAAAATTCTGACTTAAAACCTGTTTGTTCAAACAACATATAAAAATTATTGCAACAAACTTTCTCAAAACTTAAGCGGATGCAATTCTGGTACAAAGCATGAAGGTTTCCTAAAATTATTAATTACTATATCCCTTGTCTCAGTGTTTTCATTACCATAAAATAAATCAAGTGCTAAACCCCTAGTAAAAAGTTTTAATTGTACTATCAACTCACTAATGTCTATCCCTTGTGAGGGCACAAATGATAAACCTCTGTTTAACACTTTCATTTCAGCATCAGTCAACTCATGGCTAGATAAATTAATTACCAGTTCATTGGAGTTTTCTTCCACAATCTCTTCTGTGGTTCCCCTGACTCCCCTGAGGGTTTCCGTTTCTTCCCCTTGTACTGGGGACTCCATGTCTTGCGATCTGCTGGTAGAAATGATAAAGGGAACGTAAGATTTGTGTTGTCTCTCTCATTAGTCTCTGAATTCCCTTCTGCTAGGAGCAAAGTCTTCTTCCTCACTACTGGTCCCAAGCTCTTAGTGTCCAATTGTCTAATGGTTGGTAGACAATGATTTGATAGTCCTGCAACAAACAGAACGCAATGAGGAAGTAAGACCCTACATTAGGATAGCAACTAGTGAACAGGTGGAACAAAGCAGGCCATTTATTAGAAGTAAAAAGAGGATGGTACTTTCATATACCAACAAGAATAAGAGTATTACTAATGTCATTAGAAAGAACTGGGGTATCCTACAGTTGAATGATAGGCTTAGAGCACTTGTAGGTCCTCACCCCAGTTTTTCCTACAAGAATACTAGATCTTTAAGGAACATGTTATGTTATGAAAGGCGACTTCAAGATCAACCACTTACTGTTAGAATGGGTACCTTTCCATGTCGCAGTTGCAATCAGTGCAAATACATACTGGGCAGGAATAACTTCAGGCACCCGGACACAGGTGTGCTATATAAATTTGATCATTATGCAGACTGTAGGACAAGGAACATAGTTTATTTAGCCATCTGCACCAAATGCCAGGCTTTCTATATCGGCATGACGAATAGAACGTTGAGGGAAAGGGTTAGGTTCATAGGTTCATAGGTTCATAGGCTGGTACTAGGCTAACTGCCTTTGCAGGCCATTTTAAACCTAGCCACTTACCCCTTGTGAGAATCAAACCCTGCACCTTCTGTTTGTAAGGCAAACACCTTAACCATTATGCCATCCTCCCACCCCACATATTTATATGCGATCAACAGGGAGAATGACAGGAACGCACTGGCTGGACATGTTCTATCGCAAGGCACCACACACACCTTTGAGTTCTTAGTTATTGAATTGATATACACCACATTGAGATTAGGCAATGTAACTTCACTGAAAGAGAAGAATGTAAATGGATCATCAGAATGAAAGCAGATGAAGGACATGGCCTCAATGAGAGGGTTACTCTGAAACCCTTTCTAGTCAGTCGTCATCTGAAGCATTAGCAGTTATTTATTGCTATACATTTGACTTTTTCATGTTTCTTGGTGTTAGTAGGAATATGTATTTTTAGAAGTTTTTCAGTAGTTTCATACACTTGAAATGTTTTTATTACATGCTGTTTTTATATGCTCTTATATTTTTAAATATTCATATGCTATT
>NC_056745.1:64826100-64858600 GCF_019279795.1 Protopterus annectens
ATCAATTAATATATATCAATTAATATATAAGAATCAATTAATATATGTCAATTAATATATGAGTCTTGCACAGTCGCTGGCTAATTTATAGCAAGGCATCTGTACTGCTGTTTGGTAGCAGACAATAATGTGGGTACTACCAGGCATTTTAAATATTCAGTGTTGACATGGAAACAGCTTGCTGATAGGAAAGAATGACAAAAGGTGTCTAGACTATTTACAAAGTGCCCAAGTCACCTTAAAAGCCTATACGGTTGGAGTAAAAACACACAGGGTGATTTTTCAAAGACAAAAATTCTTACTCTTGTCATGTACAGAGACAGCCATTAAATCATGCCCTAACTAACATGCATCCCTTAAAATAATCTCTAAGGCACAATGACTTGTGGGATACATTTGGTGTTGCATGGCTAGGCTTATAAAGGCCCCAGTAGTTATATACATGCACCAATGAACCTATGAGCTAATGTGATTCAGAAAAATGGGAAGATAAGCTGTAAGATAAACTGGCAGCTAGATCTGAGACCTTGAGACTCCAAAACTTGTAACTAAGTAAACACTTAGTACTAGTAAATACCTAGTACAGGTCACTGACGTACCTCTCACAACTGTTACATCAACTTATTGCATTGCATTGTTAAAGGCTCTGTGACATATTGGGTTAAAATCCTGTCTACACCCTAGATGGTTCAAGTGTGAACAGGTGCTTAGGTAGTGGAAGAACAAGTGAATGAGGCTGGTGAGTGGCTTACTGCTTGGCCATCCTGGAGTGAGGAATCAGTGACTTCCCAGTGGCTACAAATGCATACATGCAAGTGAAGGTTTGTACAACAGATAAGTGCCATTCCTGGGAAGGACATGGGATTTGGACTCCCAAACCAATGACAGTAGCCCTTGTGATGCATGTGTGGGTATGTGCATATAACCTAGAAAGGTCTTGGAGGTCTTTACAGTGATGTGGGTGCTCACAGTAGCATGGGTTAATTTAGGGACTATACATAAAAAAAAACATTTTTTTTTTAAAATTGACTATTAGCCTATGCCCAAGTGGAAATGGACTGACAAAGCGAGGGTGTTCTGGGGACAATTACGATTCATTCTCAAATACAGATTTACGAAAACCACCAAAGAAGAGAGCAGGAACTAGATGCACACAGGTTTATTCTGGTACCTCGGCTTCCACAGCCTTCAAAGGAATAACCATTTCCCAACACATGCATCATTATATACAAATTTTCTTAATTAATTAATTGAATAATCATACAATGCTCCTAGCTATGCGATATTATTTATGTCCTTTTTTGAGATTACTTTTCTGTATAGGCTGGAGTTTTTTCAGAACAATGTTGTACTCTATTATAGATATATTGACGATTTGATTTTTATATGTAAAGGCAGTATTACTGAATTTGAAGGTTTTATTGCCAGCTTACATAAGAACAGATTCGGTCTTGAATTCACTTATGTTCTGAATAAAAGCATTATTCAGTTTTTAGACATTTCCTTATATGTGGATTCTAATAATAGAGTGCAATATAGACTATACAGGAAAGTTACTGCAACTAACAATTTTTTACATGCCACTAGTGCGCATCCAAGACATCTGATTGAAGCACTACCCTATGGTGAGTTTAAACGCACTTTGGAGCACACTTCTGAGACTAATTTGTTAAACTTTGAATTTAGGATGGTTGCAAATAGGCTTTTGGAAAGAGGCTATTCTGAGAATTCCATAAAGAATAGTAGTAATAGATTGCTTAATCCTGGCTCTGTCATAGGAAAGACGGATAAAATCTATGACTTTAGGGAGAATAAACTCATTTTGAATGAAGAGAATAGAATTTTTTTAGTCAATAAGTATTCTTCTTTTTCCCCTACTCTAAAGGACATAGTAGATTTTCTCTGGCCTGTTGTTTGTCATAATGACGAAATTGGCCACTTGTTTCCAAATAGAGTATGTTTTCCATATGGTAGATATGCAAATTTAAAAGATAAGTTAAAATTTAAATCTAAAATTAGGTCAAATATGTCAAGTGGGCTCCCATCCATTAAAGGTATGTTCAAATGTGGAAAATGTAGAATTTGTCCAAAGGTAATGAATTTAACAGGGAGTTGCATTAATGGCATAAAATATCAAGCTTTGGATACTTTTAACTGCAGATCTTGTGGGGTGGTTTATATAGTAGGCTGTGGATGCACTCCACCTAAATATTACATAGGACAAACCAAACGCCAGCTAAAGTTAAGAATTATGGAACACATGGCTGACATTAGAAATGGCAGGATGGAAAGTCCAGTTTCCGAACATTTTAATAAATTACACAATGGAAAGCTGGATTCCTTGTTTTTTTGTGCATTGGCTAGACCTGATAGCTATAATACTGGGAATTTTTTATGTAAGTTGTTAAAATTGGAAAGTATGTTTATTCTAAATTTTGGTACCCTGAAACCTAAAGGTTTAAATTTAGAAAATAACTTGACCATTTGAGATATGATGTAGTACTAAAAATGTTAAATTTTGTACTATGCACCATATATTCTATTATGTTTTAAAAAATATCCCCTATTGTCTGTGTCTCAGCATTTCCCTGTATGGCCCTTTTATTTTTGTGAATGATGCATTGTATGATTATTCAATTAATTAATTAAGAAAATTTGTATATAATGATGCATGTGTTGGGAAATGGTTATTCCTTTGAAGGCTGTGGAAGCCGAGGTACCAGAATAAACCTGTGTGCATCTAGTTCCTGCTCTCTTCTTTGGTGGTTTTCGTGAACTATTTATGTTTGGTTTTCATAAATCAAATACAGATTTACTCAAGTCAGGAGGTGGAGTTAAGCCAGACCCTCAGGTCATTAGGAAAGAGTATCCCCCTTCATAAGAGGATGGTTGAAGTGGACATGGGTTGGGACTCAAAGCGCCCTCATGGTTGCCTGAATGATGGTCCCCTCACATGGGTCTCACAGCTATGGCAGATACTCTGCACTGGGAAATGAATGAGTTGACAGCAGGGCTTCACAGTCAGCAGACATGGGGGCCAAAAAGTACCTAGAAAATCTCACTGCACTGCTACAGAGTGGGTCTAAATGGGGTCACATGAATACTATGATACAGTCAGCTTTCATGTACAGGAAAAATAGCTACACTGGATGAAATGCTTATGCTCGTTGAACCATCTTTACTAATAAGGTTGTTTTGTAATGTTCCACCTTATGGTTCATAGATTCATAGGTATTTACCAGACTAATGACCATAACGGCCTTTTAAGCCTAGCCATCCATCCCAAATCTCTGACAAGTTCTGGTACCCTTGATAAGTGTAAGCAGGGGCTTCAGAGATGAAACATTTACAAGCAGGGGCCTGGGCGATGAACCCTTTACAGGCTATCTGTGTCCATTAGAGAAATTGGTGCCAAACCAGGATGACTTTCCTGTTCCCCATCCAATTGTCCAAGTTACACTTGACCTGTTTTAGAAAGGAACTCTACTGCACATGGATTTGAAGCTTGTTCCCAAAAAGGGCTAGTCTCTGGGATACATATCTGTCTCTCTGTCAAGTCTTATGTATATCACAGGCAAGGTTTAAGTCTTTAGAATGGGTAATTTTGGTGCTCTTTGCTTTGCAAATATGCAGGAGGTCCATCAGGATAAGGTCTGATGATGTCATGTCTGGCATACAAGACAGTGTCAGGGTGGAGTCCGACAATGTCGTGTATGACAGGCGTTCTTCTCCTCTCAACCCTGTAGAAGACAGAATATAGGGATAGAGCTTTGTAATGGTATGCATAGGACATGTTAGTTATGCCCTGTATTCTTTAAGTGAGGAACCTCTGTGGGTGTTCCAATTGTTGGATGTGGCTGGTTATGTACATACCAAAGGGTTCATTGTACTCAATGATAGGTCAGATGAATGCCAAATACAATGGAACAATGACCTCCTTGGACACAGATGCCATAACTTTGTTTATACGTTGCATAACAGAATGATTTCCTCACTACTGTAGACACATGATGGTCAAAAGCTAGATTATTGTCTATGTGGGTCCCCAAGTCCCTGACTACTGGGTCGACTCTTAAGGGTATATTGTCAATATGACAGCTAATAGGGCTGCATGACTTTCTGAAGGATATCATTTTGCATTTCTTGGCATTTAGTTTTAGTCCATGGCTCTGACACTAGTCATTTGTCTGTGTTGGCCCTTCCTGAAAAACAGCTGGGGAAATATGACTGCTCCTAATTTCCAGTCATCTACAGATTTGGTTAGCCAGAAGCCCCTGACATTGGCATTGACTTCAGAGAAGTGAGTGCCAAAAATCAGCAGTCTCAGGACAAAGTGACTAGCCTCTTCACAGAGGTGAACTCCCCAGTTCTAACTTCCTATTTGTGTCTGTGAGCTAGCTGGCTTATACCTAACCTCCTGAGTTTGTCAACAATGCCCAAGTGGAGTGTTCTGGCATATGCCTTGGCCAGGTCAAGATAGGCAGTGTGAACTATTTTGCCCTCATCTGTTACTTTGATGACCTTCTCAAAGAAGTCCACCAGGTTAAATAGGCATGACCTGCCCTGAGCAAAACCTAACTGGGATGTGTCCAGTGTCTAGACTTTTCCTATGACATTATTGTTCATTTCTATGATAATTCTTTCCATAGCTTTACATATGAGACCAAATAGACCTATGGGTCTCTAGTTTCCATGCTCTGTAGATGGCTTCCCTTTTTGCAGAGGGGTGACTGTTGCTGTTCTCCATTTGTTAGGTATGAAGCCTGTTTGGAGGCTACATTTAAACAGTGATTTCAGATGGATGGATAGGTCATGTTTCATGCTATTTAGAAGGCATCCTGGGATATTGTCTGGGCCCATCAATGCAGAGTTCTTGGCCTTAGACAGAGCATTGACTACCTGTTCCCTAGTGATAGTAGGTGGAGTTTTATTTGATGGTATTTTCCTGAAGGGGGGTTGAGGGGGAGAGAGGGCTAAATTTAGAGCTGAATTTGTCTGCCAGATGGTTTGCTATATCTTCTGGCTGAGTATAGGTGGCTCCATTAACAATGAGCTCTGCATACAATTGTGTACTGCCTTTAATGATGTGGACATAGCTAAAGAATGTTTTGTGATTGTCCTCAGCCTGGGAGGCCAAATTTACCTCAAATTTGGTTTTGGTAGAGCTTATTTTTCCTCTAAGGTGTTTGTTTAGGTTGATAAGAATGCTTTCATCCTGCTGGATGCTACACCTCCTAATTTTTAGGGTCTATATTAGAACATTGAAGTTTCAAAACTTCGAATGTTCTAATACCAACCCCTATTCAGCGAACGCTGACAACATCAAACATGCAGAACAGCAAATTTTTTCCTAGGGAAAAAATTTGCTGTTCCAAAACACATACACACAACACAAGCACACCAAACACACAGCAATCCACACACATACACCTAAAACCTTACATCTAACCCTACACTAAACTAAACATACACCACTAACTATCCACTTACCTTAACCCAAACCATAACCCTAAGGTCCATCACTATCGCACACTCACCTCACCCACGCCCTAACCCTAACTCACCTACCCCACCCTAACCCTCACATCCACACATTCGCACACTTACCTGACCCGCGCCTTACCCTAACTCACCTAACCTGCCCTAACCATCACATCCACACAATTGCACACATACCTAATTTGCGCTCTAACCCTAACTCACCTAACCTGCCCTAACCCTCACATCCACACAATCGCACACATACCTAACCCACGTCCTAACCCTAACTCACCTAACCCGTGCCCAATCGCACACTTACCTAAACCCAACCCGTAACTTTCCACCACAGTGCTGAAAATAGCGAAGCGACAGAAACGGACAACCAAATTCTTTCCCTAGGAAAAAAATTTGGTTTTCTGTAGCTTCGCCATTTTCAGCGTTCACTGAATAGGGGTCGATATTAGAACATTAGAAGTTTTAAAACTTCGATGTTCTAATATAGACCCTAATTTTTACCATGATTTCCTTCCTTCTGTTATAGAACCTTTTGATGTAATTCCACCAAGGCAGCTTGTTTTTTTAAGTTAGTTCTGTATTTATTCCTGGTGGATACAGCTGCCACTGTGCAACTTTTAACATGCTTTTTATAGGGTTTCTGTGAGCAACTCAGTGTAGGCAGCAGTGTTCTTTAGGTTTTTGGGGGTTGAA
This sequence comes from Protopterus annectens, assembly GCF_019279795.1. Classification (NCBI taxonomy): domain Eukaryota; kingdom Metazoa; phylum Chordata; order Ceratodontiformes; family Protopteridae; genus Protopterus; species Protopterus annectens. Next base: position 64,832,290 of record NC_056745.1, read on the forward strand.
ATTTTGCCAGGTAATCACTTAATAGTAGGAAGTTAACCTTAGAGTAGTTCCTGAAAATTTCAAGGTTAGCTCGGGTTCGGGGTTTTATTTTTACTTCAGAGTAGACTATTTTGTAGTCTAACTTTTCCAGAGAGGACATTGCTCTAAGTTGTATGCAGCTCTCTCCCATATTAGTGAGAACCAGATCCAGTATGTTTGCTCCCCTGGTCAGCATATTGAAAATCTGGTTCAGGCAGTTTGTGCTTACAAAATCTAGGAATCTCTGCACCTGCACATTTGATTTTGTATATGATTCCCAGTTAATTGTGGGGTAATTAAAGTCATCCATGAATATGGTATTTAGTTAGGTGGTGAGTTTTACCAGCAAGTTTGAATACATGTAATGGGTTTACTTTCTCCCAGAGGGGGAAATTGGTTGTATTTTGTATTTGGTTATAGAATGTTTATCTACAGTAGGTTGTGGTCGGTTCTAATAGCATATGTTGGTATGTGGTCACATACTATCTGAGAGGCAGCATACTTTTTTCAGTTCATCTGGTTTCTTTGTAAAAATCTAGTCTAATGTTGAGTGTTTCCCTGAAGTTTTATTGATTCTAGGTGGTGTGGTTAATTGTGGGGTAATTAAAGTCACCGATGAATATGGTATTTGGTTAGGAGGTGAGTTTAACCAGTAAGCTTGAATACATGTTATAGGTTTCCTTTGTCATAGAGGGGGACCTATAGCTTGCAAGGAAGTGGTATGAGATTTTGCCTATGGTAATTTGAACACAGAGAAGCTCAAGTGCATTTTCCTGTTGACCAGCCTTGAGGTACATTTATTTTTTATGTAAATCAAGACACTTCCACCTTTAATCTCTGTCTGTGTAGTAAATGGTCTAAATGTATGGAAAGGAATTACAGCCTTGCATTGCCAGTGTGCTCTTCATGGCTTTAAACCATGTCTCAGTGACCGCACATACATCAGTGTCCTCCAAGAGCATATGGAACTGATACTGTTGCATTGTACAGGCTCCAGGATGGTACAGAGAAGCCCAATGTTTTGTTTCAAGAGCACTCCCTAAATCTGAATGGAATTCTACTCAGACAGACACAGAAGCAGTTAGTCTTTCATTCCTGAGTCCTCCGTCAGGGCACCTGACATTGGTAGCCAGGTATGCATTTGCAGATACCTCTGACAGGTCTATTCCAGAAATTATGATACTAATGATAACATTCGTAGCTTTCTAATCAAATTTAGAAAAGAACCAATGTAACAAGAATGCTTTGGGCATTATTTACTTTGTTTTTGAAAATATTTTTCTCATTTTTTTTTTTTACTCTTAAGTTTCATGCCTCCAGTACAATCTCTTCTGCTTTAGCTTTATTAGCTATAAAATCCATCTGGTAGCATCTATAATTTGCAAAATTACTCTAAATCTCTATGAGCTGTATTTAAGACATTTTAATGATCTGTTCTGTACACGCTATCAGTGATATCACTTAACATAAGATTATACGGACCATAACAAAAAAGAGTTTGTGGATGGATGGATGAATACAGACCATAATTGTAGAATTTGTTTGACCACCATTATATGCCAGTGAAAATATTTCAAACATGTAGAACAGTTATATGCTTTGAATGTTATATAATGCAATTACAAACATAGCTTCATTCGCTGACACTGCTAGACATGCATTTAAGTAAAGGGCTGATGCTAGTTTGTCAGTCGGTACCTTTTGATAATTTAAACATCTTCCTTATAACTGGTCTGTGCTAACCTTTCTGAAAAAGGATCATTGCATGATTATCCCCAAGCAGTTTTAACAAGAAATGTTCAATGAAATATAACATATCAAGTACTTTTGTGAATAAGAACTATTTAGAAGTATATAATCTAGTTTGAAAATTATGTTAAATATAGGTCCACTTTTTATCAGTATATTCTTTCATCTTAGCATTTTCCTGAATGAAAATTCAAAGCTGTGCTACATCTATAACTGTGTTACTGTCAATGCCAATGCAGATTTATATGTAAATAGTTCTGTATTTTGCTGTATCTTTAGTTGTATTTTCTGGCCTCGTTAGCCTCGATCATGACTGAAAATGGTCCTTGGAGTGGTTCACCTACCCGGTTAACAAATGTTAAATAATGAAATAATATGACTTGTTAAGGTTTGGTTATCATATCTTTGTTCATTAGAAACAATTTTAATTTTACAAGAAGCATTAAAGACAGTTTGCACTTTCTTATCAACTTAAATAATGTTCCTTTTATTGAAGCATGTGATTTGTATCATAAAATAAGAAGAAACTTATATATTGTCATTAGTGATTTAGTTTGAGGAATGATCGCTAAAGGGAATCAGAAAGTCGCAGTGCTGTGGAAGGAATAGCTGTTTAAAGTGAGGCCAAATGGCTAATAAATTTAGAAGGACAGAATCAGTGAACTCTTGTGACAAATTTTGCACAATAAAACCAAAAAGTTATTACTGTTGACATAAAAACTGCAGGTGCTGAATTTTTTATAGATAAAATAATTTCAGTGGGTACGGTCATGGAGACAGAAACCATCATTTATGTGGCATTTACTCTATTTTCGTACAAACAGCTTTTTGTCTGACCAAAAGACTAATAGCTATTGTCTCTTGTTTTTCAGACTCCTTTTCTTTGTCTTATTCATTTTATCACCCTCTGTCCTTCTTTTATAATAAATATTTCAGCAGTGTAATGGTCAAAACTAATCATTTATCAATGTTCAAACTTAGTATTGGTAAATTAAATGCTTGTGTCTGTATGCTTATTTATAGAAATGGAAGTGTATCATAATTGCCCACAAGAAATCTTTATTTCTTTATTTATTTGAGCTACTGTTAACATTTTTAGAGGTACAAACAGCATAAGGAAATAATTTGTTTAGCAGAAGGTTGTTAAATGTGTAGAAACACTCAGGGCTATTCAGAAATGCTTAGTGCATCTATCTCTGTGACCTGCAGAACACAAAGATCCCAACTATTTTTATTTTGATTAGCTGAATAGCTCATGGACAAATCTGTACCTTAAATACATGTTTGGTGGAAAAACGTGTATTTATGGTGGAGATCTAGCAAATTCTAAAGCGCTAGTTCAAACACATGCCTGATCCTGATGTTTTTGATTAAATATCTCCTAGATATCTTGTGTTTTCTTAAAGTGTAATGGAATACAGAGGGGGTTGGATATGGTATTTATAAATGTCTGATAATAACATTTCAGACATTAATTTGGACATTGTTGCTTCTAGGGTATTATACAGAAAAATCACAAACTAAATAGGATGCTTTAGATATGAAAAGAATGTGTTGTTTATGACTTATTTAGAATGACAGATGTGCCTATGTGTTACACAATAAGCAATGAGACAATGTGGATGATTTGATAAAAATAAAGTTTTGGTTGTAGAAGGAAGAGTGCGGTGATAAATCACTGCAAAGAATGGCTTATTTTTTTTAATAAAGGTTCTTAATAGGGTTTAAGCTTCTAGGCAGCAAGACATTTCCCTTCAGTACCTTTGGTTGGGGGGACATAGGCTGAGGTTAGTTGAAGAGGGGTGTATACTAGATAATTGCCTAATTTTAGATAGTTCCCAATTTAACATGCATATTAACCAAAGAGGGTCATGAACAGTTCGATTTTGTGAGGTGGCTTTTGAGAAGGATTGCACAGTATTATGTATTAGGTCTATACCACTTCATTTTCTTATAAGTACAATGTTTATTGCTCTTTAATGGAATTATGTATGACTTTAGCTATGATTTAGTGACAATTGCTGCATCAGAATAGTTGCAGGCTATCCTCTCTTTGAGCTATGCAAATTTGTTATGTATGCTGTCTGCAATATAGGCAGTGGTTTTAATCCTCTGACATTGTGGAATGGTTTATACATTCTAAGATTTTACAGAGGTGGAAGTTACTAAAGAGAAAGCTTACGTGCAACTTAGTGGATTGTGCAGGCAGCAGTTACATATAAAAATTGTTTTGTCATTTCAGTGAGAAGTTGACAGTATTCTGTTTAAGGAGAGTATTTGGTGAATATTGTATGGTGAGCACAAATTCTTAACCTTGTGATGAGCATGTGCAGGACCAGGATTGGTTAAGATGTTGTTTAAACAATGCTTTAAAACTACTGAGTTTGTCGGAGAGTTTTATTTGTGTGAGAATGCTATTCCAGAGTTTAGCAATGTACTTGAAGTAGAGTGAGTCTCCTGTAACATTATTTGACTTATCTGTACGTAATAAGAATTTATTAGTAGAGCAGAAGTGCCTTGCTGGACACTAGGGCAGTAATATGTTATGTAATGTAGGGCATTTTTCTGGATGATGACTGAGTTTGTGTGTTGTAGTTAGTTGTGAATATGTTAGGTAGTTGTGTAATTCAAGTCAGTTTAATTGCTTTAAGCTATGACAATGGTGGGTCCTGTGAGAGAGATTGGTGGCAAATTTAACTATTTTATTGAAGCAGGAGGCAAGTTTCTTTCTTTGAGTCTTGTTTAAGTTTGTTAGGGTAGGAGCATTGTATAAGAGAGTTGGCAATAAGATGGAGGTGACTAGAGATTTTCTTGCAGTATCTGTAAGGAATCCATTAAACCTATGAAGGGAGACTAGTTTCTGGTGTGTAGATTTAATGGTTTGTGGGATATGGTGGTCTTATTTGAGATTGCCATCTACTATAACACCTAGAAGTTTACTGTGAGTTATAGTTTCATTGACAGTATTATTTGCTGACTTTATGGTAAAACATTGCTTTTGATTTTGGCAATTTTTTGAGGTAAAAAAGTATTACCTTAGTTTTCTTCGGTTTGAGTTGGAGGTTTGATTCTTTGAGCCAGGTTTCTGCAGAGGAGGAAGATTTTGGGGTAATGTCTTGAAGCTTATTTATTGTTGAGGCCACACATATTAATGTTAAGTCATCTGCATACTGAGCTATACAAGCATGGTGAGTGGAGGTGTGGAGATCATTAATAAATATATTAAATAGGAGAGGACCCAGTATAGAGCCCTGAAGGACACCTGCTGTAACTGGTTGAAAGAATGAGTAGCTTTGTTGCCATTTAACAGCTTGTTGTCTTCCAGATAGATAACCGAGAAATCACAACAAGGACTGTTATGAAAGTCCTATTGAGTAGAGTCGAACAAGCAGTTGCTGGTGTGAGATAGTATCAAATGCCTTTGACAAGTCTAAGAACATGGTGGACACAAGCTGACCATTGTTTCTATGTTGGCTTATTATATTTATAAAATGAAGTAGAGTAGCAATGATGCTGTGCTGGGGCCTAAAGCCATGTTGTGTTTCTGTGAGCATGTTATTTGAGGTTAGGTATTGCATCAGCTGCATATGGATGCATTTCTCTAATATTTTAGAGAGAGGGAGAGAATTGCTATCGTTCTGTAGTTATTAAACTCTGTACATCTGCCACCTTTGTGAAGCGGTATGATGCAGGATTTTTTCTTCAGTGATGCAGCATATCTTTCTGCTATGGACCTATTAATATAGGCACAGGGAATGGTATGACTTCTGCAGCCATTTTTAGATAGTCTGATGGTAGTAGGTCTACTGCTACAGAAGTAGTTTTCAGTTTAAAAATCAACTTTCTTATAAGTGAGATAGGTACTTGACTAAAACCGAAGAGCTGTGGGTGGTTTTGATTGGACATGGGTAGAGATAGGGGGCAGATATATTAGTGTATAAGAGAGATAATATTGATTGTATAAAGTAGGAATTAAACTAAATGGGATATTGTCTGTTTTTGGAGTGGGAACAGTGATCTTGCCAGGGAAGAGTAGTTTATTTAGTGGTGACCAAAAAAGTTTTGGATTGTTTTCATGTTTGTCTTGTAGACTGGTATAGTATCTTTGCTTATCTTGTTTTGCATGGAGTTTTGCAAAGTTTCTAATTTGCTGGAAGGCATTTTCAGTTCTATTTTTATAACAATTTTTTTTATCCCTTTTTGATATGATTTTTTTTTTGTTTGTTTTGTCAGCCATGGTGCTGGGTTGGACTTTACTCTTTTATTATATGCTGGTGTTAGATTATTTAAGGTCTGTAAGAATATGTTAATAAAGTGTTCTGAAGCAGTATCTAGTGGCATTGTTCTAAGTACATTCCAATTATATTGTTTTTAGGTTTCATTTATAATATCTTTGATGAAATTAGTTGTAGGTTGTATTTGATTATACATAATATGTTTATCTAGGTTATGGTCAGTTCTAATGGCATATGTTGGTATGTGGTCACTTATGCCATCTGAGATGGATCCTACTTTTGTCAGTTTGTCTGGTTTCTTTGTAAGAATCTAATGTTGAGTGTCTCCATGAATATTTATTGATTCTAGTAGGTGTGGTTATTAATTGTCTGAAGTTGAACAAGTTTATGAATTCAGTGAGTGAAGCAGACTTTATGAGTTGCTAGTCTATATTTAAGACTTCAAGTATTATAGTTTCATGGTTAATTTGTTGGGATATCTAATACAGGATGCTTTTAGCAGTACCAGTGTTATTCCCTGGTTGTATATAAATTGCTGTTAAACATAGTGTTTTCTTATGGTTATTTTTAGGAGTGCTATTAGAATTTCAGCATTGTTAAATGTGGGTGTTTCTGTTTTTTTAATTTCTCCAAGTCTTTTGGGTTTCTGATACTATGATGGGAATGGACCCCATTCCTAAGTCAAAGTACAATTAAAGTTCATGAAATTAGTATTGTTTCAATCTTCAATTTAAGCCAGAAGTACTCCTCATAACACCCACAATGTGCCCATTTCCTGTGGAAGTAAGGTGATGGTTAGGGAAGTTTTATAGACGATTGCTACACCATCTGCACACTTGTTTTACCTGTCATGCCTGAGTATATTATATACCGAGGGGGTGATCTCATTCACCTTTATTTCTTTTTTTAACCAGGTTTCAGCAGCTATGACTACATCAGGGGTGTATGTGGCAAGGTAGGCATGTATTTCATGGATTTTATTGCACATACTTCTTAGGTTCATATTTAGTAAGGCGAGTTTGGGTTCTGATTTTTGCTGAAATGTATTAGGTGACTGGTTTATTTTGGGGTTGGAAGTGATGGTTTTACGAACAGGACCTAGGTCAGAGTGAATATCTCCGCTATTTTTTTTAACTGATATTTTACAGAGGAAAGAGTGTGGCCAGTTATATTTTGGTCTTGGTTTGCTATTTGATAATACATTTGGATACTTAGTTTTGAGATATTTATAGATCCATCAGATATGTTTTGTTGGTAGAGATAGGATGTTATGGAGAAAGACAGGCTGGGTAGATGTTGATATCCTTTGTGATGATTGGTTGAAGTCCTTAGTATTTGAAGGAGGTAGATTTGATAATTGGTGATGAAGGCTAGTAGACTGAGGAGGAATAGTAAAATAATCTGAGTTAACAGCATCTTATTTGACTTGGGTTTTACCTTTGTTGTAAATTAGGATTACAAAATGTTAGGAGGATTCTAGGTTGGTTGCAGAGATGTAATTTGATAGTTATAGGGAGAAAGGATTAAGACAGTTTGAGAGAGAGAGAGTCTTGGGGTGGTTAACAATAGTGGGTGTTACTACTAGGAGAGGTTCTATTGATGTTTTTTCATCTGGCGGGAACTGATGGCATTTGTTTGAGGAATATGTGGGTGGTGCTATGGAAGTATAAGTGCAGAGTAAGAGGGGTGGGTGGGAACTGGGGGTAGGATAGGGGAGCGGAGTGAGACCAAGCATTAGAGAGGGCAAACAAAGCGGGATGAAAACTTGGCAAAAAGACAGAGAAAAAGCAATCAGTGACTTAAAACAGCCACAAATATGATGAAGAGATAAGTAAAAAGAACAATACAGCTTAAAAGGCAACTAAGCTAATAGATGAAAGTCTTGATTTTGTTGCTCTAGGATACAGTTTTAGTAGGAGAGTTAGTCCAATATCACTTTAACCTTACTAATGGCGATAACAGTAAACACATGCACCTGACTGTTTGAACAACTGTATCAATTAAGGAGGTTTCTATGGACTTTGAAATGCAAAGTCCAAAGGCTACTCAAACCCCCACATATCAGCGAAACAATGAGAAAAAGTAAGTCAATATGCAGTAGTGCAGCTCTGGAAAATCCTGGCTCAAAACTGTAAGTGGTTACACAAAAAAAGAAACAAACTTAAACAAGGGAGACTGTGGACTGCTAAAATCAATGAACTGAGCACAGTTAAAGGAGAAAATACCAGTGGGACTGCTGTGGTCTAAGAAAATGGAGCTGTTATAGTAGACAAAGTTCTTTGTTTTAGGCAGCCAAAATATTTATAATTTACTTAAAAAAAAACCCACAGACTGGTGTTCAAACTGCAGACTTCACCATTACATACATATCTATTTATTCGTAAAGACACTATTATAGCAAAATAAAAACACACTAAAGAGACAGTTCAGTACAATGAACCATTGTTGACTGTACACAAACACTAGCTCAGAGCCAAAAGTGATTTAATAACTCATGCAAGGAAAAATAAGAAAGGAGGGGGACACCAAGCGTGACTTCCTTGAAGGCACACAGTTACATTAAAGAAAGACAGGACGATATAAGAAATGGGAATAAGTCTTGAAGTGAAAAAATATAAGAGAAAGAAATAGTTTAAGTAAAAGCAGTATGAGTAAATGTCAGTGTCTGTCAGGAAGTAGAGACTAAAATCTGAAAGTGTCAAAGTGAAGACATTCAATGAATCATGTGTAAATGGCAGGAGTAACTATGACTCTCTTAAGGTAACCAAATGCCCAGTTATCTAATTAGTGATGCAGATAAAAGGATGAATGAGATCCCCACTGTCCCTGTCTACTATCTAGTGAAACCACAGCCAAAGGAATGGGCTTGGCAGAATCAGCAGGGAAAGAAGACTATGTTGAGCTTGACTCTAGTCTGGGACTTTGAAGAGACATGAGAGGTGTAGAATAAGTGGGAGGCCTTGGCTGCCAGTGAAATACATTACTCATCATTTTTTCACTTACTTGGTGAGGGGGGGGGCAAGCCTCACCAGGGGTCTTGCTTCTGGCTCCAAGTGCCCTGGCATCTGGGTGCAACCTGCTCCAGGGACCCTGTTGAGTGGGGAGTTTGACTGGGGTATTACACCTGTTAAAGAATAATGCAGGTGTCCTAAGGCAAGCTCAGGAAGGACAGAACTGGATGTCACTGGAGGAGGGTTTACAGACTATATGGCTATTGCTTACAAACTAGGACACTGAAGCATCTGTCTTCAGACTAGTCACCATGCAGGCTAAAATACACACAGAAGACTTGAAGACCCTAACACTTACTTAAAACACAAGGGCAGAGGTGGTGCACAGTTTGTAATAAATAAATGCTGGGTGGATTGAGTGGACTCAGACTGTCTATTGGATGAGCCTGCTTTGTGTATGTTTTAGGGATACTTCCAGTGAACTTAAAACACAGGGGCAGAGGTGGTACACAGTTTGTCCTAAATAAAATCTGGGTGGATTGAGTGGACTCAGACTGCCTTTTGAATGAGCCTGCTGTGTGTTTGCTCTAGGGATGTTTCCAGTGGTCTTAAAGCACAAGGGCAGAGGTGGTACACAGTTTGGATAAGCCTGCTGTGTATATCTTTAGAGATGTTTTCAGTGAACTCTGTAAATCCCTTGCACCTTGCTAGAGAGAGAGAGAGAGAGAGAGAGAGAGGAAAGGAAGGAATGAAGAAATGAGGGAATGTCAGTAAACCCAAATAAGATAAGGAAGGATGTCAAACAGCGTAATAAGACATTTGAGGAAATAAATTGGAGACTATTTCATGGTTTTGGAAAACTACACAGCAGTAAATATTGTTTTTGCTTCTGTAAGATTGGTCTCAATAATAAAGACTGAGTCTACAGGAAAGGAAGAAAAATGTTTAACTAAATGATGTTAAATATATGTTGTAAACTGTATGGTCATTTTATTATTTTTTGGTGTGAATATTTATATATTCTAGCCTAGTTTTGATATTGTCGGACATGACAGGGGTTAATTTAAACTGAGACATTAGTGGAATTAAGTATGAGGATAAAATGGGTATGTGCATTGTTATATTTGTTTTTGTAATATTTTGTAATGTAAACTGATCTTATTTAGGAGGTATTAACAATTGTGGGTTAATGCTATACTTGTTTTTATTTGGATATAAGAATACTTGTTAGAAAGATAATGGTATGTTTTTCTGTACCTGGTATTTGTCTATGTATTTATGTAGTAAAAAGTAGTGAATGAGGCTATTAAATGGAGTAGATGAAGAAATAAGTGGCAGTTAAGGTGGTTGGCTGTTAGAGGCAGCCATTTTTCTGGTTCTAGGTTAAGTATTGATGCTCCTGCCTACAAGAAAGGTAAATTAATCTGTTCCAGTTAAGACTGTGGCTGAGTAGCTGTTTGGATTCACATCTCTCCTTTTCTACCCTAACTACACAAGGATTACAGTTGGAATAATCACTTCACATCACCAGAAATTTATATCTTGGGCAATACAATTAGCTGATGTGCCTGTGAAAAAGGAAAAAGACAAGAACTCTCTTCCCAGTAATATTGATTCTACACATGAGGGGAAACTGCTGACTTTGTCAATGACCAGCCCCCAGTCAACAAGCAAACTTTAGAGCAGACGGAGAGTTGGCCCACCTCAGCTGGGTTGCAGCAGATAATAGAAGAATTACATTCACTTAACACTAAGATCACCTTGTATATGGAGACACTAGACATAAAATTTTCCAACATAATAAAGGCCATTTCAAAACATTCAGGCCAGCTTGTCTGGGTAGAAGAGGAGCTATTAGATGTGAAGCAAAGAACCAGGGTAGCTATATCTCGACTAGAACAGGTGGAAGCAAAGCTGGTTTATCTGCAGGTCAGGAGGTGTGGGAAGAATCTAAAATCCATGGGGATACCTGAAGAAGAAGAAAGGATGGACTGCACCTTGTACATGAGAAAACAACTCACTGTTTGATGTATCTACCAGTGCTGTAGACACTTACCATACAACCTAACACCCTAATCATGGGATGCTTTAATTAGCTCTCTATAGACTGGGAATCCTACATGGCCTCAAATATATAGGCTCATAAATGTTTGTACTTTGTAAATACAAACACCCTTCCCTTAACCATATAATGAATACACCCCACTAGAGGCTCCAACATACTGGATCTCATGCTCACCAATATGGGAGAACACTGCACCCCCTCCCCAGTGTCTCATGCTAACTTGTAAGCTCTAACCATAAAGCTGTCTCCTTAGAAATCAAAATTAACTCTGCAACCCCAGAAATAAAAAACAGTAACAGTTTGGAACTATTCTATGGCAAACAACCTTTTATTAAGAGATGGTTTGTCAAAATTCAATGCCCCTCCAAATCCCAAGAACACTCCAGCTTACAATGATTTGCTAACAGAAACTATGTACAACCATAGATGCTGCTCTGTCTATCAGATCCAAGCCCAAAACTAGCCCCAGAAACAAACCACCCTAATGACATCCCAAATTAAACAGGACATACAACAAAAGGAAAACATATGTCAAAAATCAGGAAGGGTAATTCCCATAAAGAATAAAATTCTCTTTTCAGACTAAATAGGCAACTAAGAGAGCTAAAAATGATGGGCAACAAGTTGCAGCCATCTTCTTAGATAGGTTGAATGCATTTGATATGGTATCACATCAAAAACTCCTTAATGAGCTAGCATCATTAAATTTATCTTACTCTGCTCTCTCTTGGTTTCACAGCTATCTTACAGACCGGCAACAAGAAGTGAAATGGCAAAACAACCTATCCTCACACACCAGTCTTAGCCAGTGTTCCGCAAGGGTCAATCTTAGGTCCACGTCTCTAAAAATTTCACCAATAAACTTCACTCAGCAACCAATCTAGCAACTACAATACAATATGCAGATGATTCAACTCTAATCTGATGTGCTCCCACCCTGTTTCAACTTCCAGCAATAACCCAAAAAGCTTTTTCAGACACAGAAACTTATCTCTCCAATCAACAATGAATCCTAAATTCCAACAAGACTAAGTTAATTTTCTTCTCCAACAAAAAGCCCATCATCCAAACAACACCCTATATTAACTGCTCGGCCAATAATACCATACTAGACCCTGTCCCGCCAACCAAACTATTAGGGGTCATGATCGATAGTAACCTAAGAGTTGAAAAGCATGTTGCACTAGTCATTCAAAAAACCCATATCAAACTTGGCTCACTCTACAGAGCCAAGCAATTCCTAACCAAAAACACCAGACAAGCCATTGCCAGAATGCCTCTCCAACCTTTACTAATCTCAAAAAAAAACAGACCTAGCCAGGCTAGAGGCATGCTACAACAAAACTCTCAAATTCTCAATAAACTCCTTACATAGATCCCACAACTGCACTTCACTTCAAAAACTAAACTGGTTAGAACTAGCCAACCTCTTCTCTTTGAAACAACTGGCCACAGCACATTCCAGCATAACCAAACCTGAAAACTGCCCAGCACTCCACAATCTTGTCCATCCATACACTAACCACAGAACCCTTAAATCCTCTGACAGATCCCTATTAAAAGTTAGAAAATCTAACAATAGCTATGCAGATGCTCTATATTCCAACCAAATTTCCAAAGCCCGGCACTCAGTCCCACAGAACATCCTTAAAACAACCAAAGTAGCCAAGTTCAAACAACTTCCCACCTAACCAATAACTGGCTCTGCTCATGTACTTTCCCTGGCTAAGCTCAAGCAATTTCTTTCTCCAGCCAACACTCTCCACAAACATTTTCTTACCTCCACTTCCTCCTCTTTACACACCTAACACCTACTACTTCCTCTTTGCAAAGCCTCCGTGTACTGCTGTCTCAGCCATCCCTACTTTCCCCTTTTGCAATATATTTTACTTCACCTTTCCCTTTTTCGGAGTTATACTGCCATATCTGTTCTTCTGTACTCAACTAACTCCCCATAGCCTCCATGTCAGGCCTACAAAACAATAGCACTTCCTTTTCTTTCTCCAACCAACCCTATATAAGCTATAAGTTGTTCCTGCAATATTATTGCACACTATACATAAGTGACTGCAGTCAAAACTGTTACTCCCAGAAATTTCCAGCTGTTAGATTAAAAGTATCCAAACATATTTGTATGCAACTTTCACTATATACTTGTTCTGTAACTGTATATATTGCACTTGTATTACATAGTATGGTAATCTACTATTGCTTCTTTTCTGTTTTTTTTTTGCTTCTGGAATTGTGCTAATACCGCTATTATATATAAATTGTTTGTATAGTAATGTATTCTTTTTACCTTGTGGAACTTGTATTATACTGTATTATTTTCTTTTGTGGATCTTTTCTCCTTGGGCCTCTGCTGAAAATGGGCTACTCTCCCAAACAGACTATCACGGTAAACAGTGTTAAATGAAAAAAATAATAATAAATAAAATAAATAATTAGATCAAACAAAGCCAACTTTCAGGTTAAGATAATCCCCCAAGTAAGATAACCATAAGGCCTTTTTCAACTATATCAGAAACCTCAAGGGCAGCACACAGCAATGTGTTTGTTTATTTATTTATTTATTTATTTATTTATTTATTTATTTATTTGTGCATTTGTTTGTTTGCTTGTTTGTTTATTTATTTATTTATTTATTGACATTTGATTACAGGTGTACAGTCCCCACTCTGAGCCAGTAATAAAGAAGCCTGAATCCTCACCACTGGCACTGGAGAGAGATATTGATGTGAAACAAAAATGGATGCACCCAATATTTCCAGATGCAGCTCTCTGCATCAAGCACAATTTCACTTAAAAGCACACAGAGAACACACACAGTCTGGGGTCTGGGTCACTCTGTTTCCCTCCAGGTCCCCAGTAAGACTCCCTACTGGCACAACTATAGAGTTGAGACCTCAGCCGAGTGTCCAAGCCAAGTTCTCCAGCACCCTCTTTGGGAAACCAGTGGTTTGTGTCCCTGCTCCAAACAGCTGGCACACACACTCTTTGAGATTTGATTTTCACACACACAAACACACACAAACATACACACACACACACACACACACACACACACACACACACACACACACACACACACACACACACACACACACACACACACACACACACACACACACACACACACACACACACACACACACACACACACACACACACACACACATGTGGGAAAGGCTGGCACAGATTTACTGGCTTTGCCTCCTTCTGTCCAAACCATAAGGTAGTTACACCACCACCAGATACTCCAAAGCTACTCTAAGGCTCTTGCAAGGGTACCCAATTATACTGAGTGAAGTTAATATTAATACAAATGGTAGTTTGATCAACAGCAAGGCTTTCAGGAGTAGCCAGAGCTGTCCCCAAATATACATTAGTACTCTCAGAGATTAAAATATTATCTAAAAGACCAACCACAATGAAAAGTTTAAACATATTTAATAATAAATTAGAAAAAAACATGAAAATATTAAAATATATATTTACAGTAAACACCAGAGTTTCAGTCACAGGAAATGTTAAAATAACACAGATGAACAGATTCACACAGATACAGAAAACAGTACTTAACTAGTCTCGCTATATTTTCCTGACTGATCTAAAGCATTACTATTCCCTAGTCACTTACAACAGCAAGGTAAGATGAAGTTGATGAGGGTTTCCAAAAATAGACTGCAATGAGACTTCAGTCGCACCCAGTATTAACAGTTTTAGTGATGGATTACAGAATGACATCACATTCATCTGGTCATCTGACTCCTGGTTCCCATCCTTACCCCCTTGGCCAGAAGCTGTCAGAATTTAGCACATATGTGTCAATGGTTGGTCTACTACCAGAGATCAAAATTACACTATTTCAAAATCCAATAGTAGATGCCCACTAACGCGAAAGTGCACTTCACCGAAAGTGCACTTTCATGAACACCACTTGAGCGAATGGTTACGGACCTTAGGGTTAGGGCTTGGGATAAGGATAGTGGATAGCTAGTAGGGCTATCCACTATCCTTAACCCAAGCCCTAACCCTAAGGTCCATGACTACCACACCACAGTGGAGGAAATTGTATGTCCTCCACGGTGCAGTAGTCACGGACCTATGTCCTCCACTTTGGTGCAGTAGTCAAGGACCTTAGGGTTAGGGCTTGGGTTAAGGATAGTGTATCCACTATCCTTAACCCAAGCCCTAACCCTAAGGTCCTTGACTACTGCACAACAGTGGAGGACATTGCCCGTTCATTCTAGTGGTGTTCGCGAAAGTGCACTTTCGGTGAAGTGCACTTTTGTGTTAGTGGGCATCTACTACTGGATTTTGAAATAGTGTAATTTCGATCTCTGGTAATACACCCGTCAATAATATATACCCAGAGAGGCTTGCTAAGATCTGCTATAGCTCCTGGAAGTCATAAAGTAATTAGTTCACACCAAAGACAATGCAGTTTCCTAGTACAGACTTTTTGTCTCTGCCTGCACTGAGAACTGTATGATACAAGTTTTATGGCCTAAGCCAAGTAATTTAAATTCAAACTATTTTTAAAATTTGAGGTTAACATCTTCTCTTCCAGTATCCTCTGTTAAAACATATACATTTAAACAGCTAAAATAATGCATGTATATTTCTTTTTCTGTCCAGCAGGGCACACTGCTGGTACATTTTTAACACAAGCAGCTTTATAAATACATTTTTCAACACAAGCATCTGTACAGATCAGTTTGATATAAGAATGACATATAATTCTTTACAAAATTCCAGCTAGCTCTGTTGGCATATGTTACACATCCACTGCCCTATTTCTCCTGGCATAGCTGGAAATGCCTCACATCATCACAACAGGGAAAGTCTAACTGGGTAGCAGCCCATTTTCAGTAGAGCTCTGGGACAAAAGCTCCAAATTAATGCAAACCGCTTTAAGAATAATTATTCTACAATTTGCAAAAATAAAACAAAACATCTGCAGTTTAAATAATTATAACACATTAGACATAATATAAAAACATTGGTTAAGAATCGATACAAGTTATATGACAATCATTTAATATTTAGAGAAATTTTAGACAGTTTGTATAGAAATTAAAGGTAAGTAAGTCTAATACAACTAGGAATTGCAATATGAAGTGAGGGAAAAAGAGGCTTATGGTATATAGAGAAAGTCAGGGAAGAGAATTTGATATAAATAAGGAAGTAAGTAAAGAAGGGAGAGTAAAGCATTATAAGGAATGAAAAGGTCCTTGTACACATTTAAGGATATAGTTTATCCTGGTTTTGAGCAAGAACAGAGCCATATTTTAGATAGGAAGTCTTTCAGAGTGGTTTTGAAAGATGAAAGGGAGGGTATTGGCCTGATGGATGCAGGTAAGGAGCTCCAGGTCTTAGCAACCATGTATGAGTATAGAAAATGCCCAGACAATTTGATAGAGTTGTTGACAGACAAGAGTTTTTGGTCAGTGTATCGCAATGACTGAGTGAGAACATAGTTGTGTATAATGTTTTTAGTGCTGGTTTGGTTAGTGGTTAATGTTGCCATATTCACCAAGCCTGGCAATGTAGTGTTAAACTTGTGGGGAACTTTAAAGCTTATACCTTGCTTCATGTTATTAATGTTCTCAGAATTAAATCAGTTACCTGTAAACAAACAAATGTGGAATTACAAAGTAATAATTATATTTGTGAAACATAGAAGAACAAGAGGATTTGGAAATATTGGATTTTTGCAGACATTGCTAAATTTGTAGTGGACTCTAAAGCATATGCCCTACATGATGCCATTAAGCTTCGAGAACTACTTTGGAGAGGGAAGGAGATTGGAGAAAGTTAACAGTAAGTAAAGCAAATTTCTTTATTTTTTCTCTTAATGGAAATGTGTAAATGTTGCATGATTTTCTTAGCAAGCTATGAAGTAAGGCTTTTTTTCAGTTCTTTTTTAATGTAATGAGGATTTTAATATAAACAGGTGCTTTTGTTTTTTTTTTCTTTTTCTCCCTTCTTCTTTGTTTTTACCTGTTCAGCTTTAACAAATGTAGGCAACGCAATGTGAGAAAAAAAAGTAGAAAGGAAGGGTCTGGCTGGGAAAGCATGGCAAAAGAAAAAATAGTGTGCTTTTTCTCATGCTTGCATAGGCAAATGATTGGGTTAATCCTGGAGTTTATTCCAGCCACAAGAATATTACAAAACATAAATGGAAAAGAATATTGAATATTATTAGGATTTTTTCTGGTAAACAATGTATCCTTAGCAGTTTGTGTCTGATTTGCATATCGCCAGAAGACAGTCTGATGAAGGGAAATGGCTTGGAGAAAATGTTTACTGAAAGCATTCAATTGTTTTCTTAGCTGAGAGGGCTATAAAGATAAGATAAAATCCTGACAATATAGTGAATTTGCTAGTGAAAAAATTCAGTTCCAACTTTACCCCCCTCTCACCCCAACCATTCCCCAAATACCTTTAGACATATCTCCTCCAAATATAACTAGGGACCATGTACTGGCTGTGCTTGCTAAAGCCAAGAGCATAGCCTCAGTGGGCCCCAATCACATCTCAGGATGCCTCCTAATCATTTTTAAATACAACCTATCAGAACCCCTGGAGTCACTATGTTACAATAGTCTTAAACATGCTTTGTGCCGCAAGAATGGAGGACTGCAATGGTCACCCCACATCATAAGGGTGGACCTTCAACACAACCTGGAAATTACAGATATATTAGTCTAACTAATCTTATTTACAAAGATGTGGAAAGAATTATCATGGAAATTATCAAAAAGGATATAGGAAACCTCCAGACAATGGATTCCATCCCAGTATGGCTTTGTCAAAGGAAGGTCATACTTACTGAATCTAGTGGACTTCTTTGAAAAGGTTACTAAGGCAATAGATGATGGGAAAATGGTGCATACTGACTACCTAGATCTGACTAAAGCATTTGATATAATACCCCACTTGGGCATTGTCAACAAACTTAAGGAACTAGGATAAACCCCTTTATAACACACTGGAGAGGTAGCTGGCTCATGTATAAGGACACAAGAGGATAGGATCACTGTGGCCACCTCCACAGAGAGGCTGGTCATTAGTGGAGTCCCTCAGTGTTCTGTGCCATTCCCACTCCTCTTTGGCATCTACTTCTCAGAGGTCAAAGCCAATGTCAAAGGCCTCTGGCTAACCATGTGCATGGATGATTGCAAACTGGGAGCAGTTACTGAATCTCCCCAAGACAAGACATCCTTCAGGAAGGTCTAACACAGACAAATGCTTGGTTCCAAAGCCATATCTTAAAACTCAGTGCCAAGATATGCATTGTAGTCCCTTTTGAGAAGTTGGCTACCTCAGGTAACTATGTCATCAGCAAAACATCCCTAAAAGTTGATTCACTATTCAGGGATCTGTGAAGTCATATAGATAGTAAACTAGCCTTGGACCATCGTGTGTCCAAAGTAGTAAGAAAATCCTTCAATGCTGCTCAAATTATAAACAAGGGCATGGCACTTAGGTCCAAAGAGGTCATCATACTACTGTACTCAGGAATCATCAGACCCATCACAGAGTATAATTCCCCCTTTAGTGTGTACCTAACCAGAATGCAACAACTGGAAAGTCTATAGAGGTTCCTTAAAAACAATACATAGAGTAAATACAATGTCCAATTCTGATTGCCTTA
Source organism: Protopterus annectens (assembly GCF_019279795.1). Taxonomy (NCBI): domain Eukaryota; kingdom Metazoa; phylum Chordata; order Ceratodontiformes; family Protopteridae; genus Protopterus; species Protopterus annectens. The sequence continues at coordinate 64,850,971 of NC_056745.1, forward strand.
AAGCCCTATCTCTTTTCTCAGTATCATACAGACTTATGAGAGGTGATCTTTGCCTATTATAAAAGGTAGCTCTGGACCCTGTTTTGATGAACATTTTGTACTTCCACAAATTAAATACCATCAGAACTACTAGACCAAAATACCTAAATTTTGCTTGCAACATAAATAAGACATGTTAGAGAATCAGATATGCTTCTCAAAGAATTTCTGTTCTCTGGAACAGGTTCCCTATCCATGTGAAGCAGAGTTCCTCCATAACCCTATTTAAGTGCAACTTGAAGCAATGGCTGAGCAATCATAAAATCGCCCTTGGTCTGGTGCCTCTGCCTTAGATGGACAGAAGCAGTCAGTAAATCACCCCCTATATAAATCAAATTTGTGGGGCATATTTGGGTTGCATGGCTAGGCTTATAAGGGACCTAGTTGTTGTTAGCCTAGTATACACCTATGAACCTATAAAGGGTTATACAGCAGGGCTAAGGGCATCTATCCTGAATCTATACCTACCCCTAGCACAGTGGGTGAAACAGTTAAAGAAATTATAACAGAATGAGTTTCATTTCAAGAAGGCCTGAATATCTACAGGGGTGACATTGGAACTTTTGTTTTTCTTTGAGGGAGGCTTGCTCTGGTCCCAGGAGACTCCTGATCATTGCTTTGAGGAAATATTGTCAAAAAATGTTGTTACTTGTAGACATGGAGGATGCCCACAAAACCCTGGCTATTCCTCATGATACTTATACATGCTTTTCCCCCAGATCCTTACAGGGCTCTAGGACTTACAAATTTCTATGTATAAAGGAGCACATCAATCTGTTATTGGGGCTCCAGTACCATCCAGCTATCTTGTCAGATCATTCCCCAGTTGCCTTTTTTTTCCAGTGGATAATGAGCCATTTAAGAGAGTTTTAAGTGCTAATATATACTTTTAAAAAAGGGTTGCCTTTATGAATGATCTGGCTGAGATTCTTACTGAAAAAAGGTCTATGTTACAAAGGGAAGAGGATCTTCTGCCATTAAAATGGGATAAGCTAAAAGACAATAATTTAAAGTATTGATCTCCAGAAATGAGGTGAGAAAAAAAAGCACATATACATAAGTCATAAATAATTATAAAAGGGATTTAATGGTGGCACAGACGGAGCTATTGAAAGGGAAAGCAAAAGTTGAGGCCAGAGTTAAGGAGCTAAGAGAGACAGAGAATAAGATCAGAACTGGACTACTGGTCAGATTTTATTAAGAATGCGTTAAATATTAAGAGTATTTGAAAATCCTCCATGAAGCTTAAAACATCTTGTCATCCATTTGAGGGCTCAGGAGGCTAATATGTGGATGACTAGCTTGAGATTCCTTGGACCTGGGCCCATCACTAGAGCTCCGGATGAGAACATTGTCTTATTTGCCAAGTTTTATGAACAGCTACACAGGGAAAATGGTGGCCCTTTTCTAATACAAGAATTTGAGACCTACCTGCAGTTTCTGGAGGTCCCTCGGCTGACAGAAGACCAGTATGGCAAATTTGTGTGACCTGTTACCTGGAGGAAAATAGAATGGTTCTGGATGGCTCAGTAAAGGGGAAAATGCCCAGTCCAGATGGTCTCTCCCCGAACTCTGTACCATTTACAGGGATTTGTTTTTGTTCCTGTATGGGTGAAACTCTTCAATTATATCTTAGAGAGTGGGAAACTACCAAATTCCAGGAAATAGGCTGCAGTATCAGTCATACTTCAAGAAGGGAAAAACTTTGCATTCCCTGATTCCTACTTGCCTATCTCAGTCCTGAACCATGATTATAACTTATTTCCTTTAATAATAGCTAAGAGATCGGACCAACCACTCCTTGAGATTATCCATACAGATCAAACAGGCTTTGTCCAGGCTGAAACAACACTTGACAACATTATCAGGGTAGGACTAATGACAGAGAAATAATGCTCACAAAACCCTTTCATTACTTACAGTTGAAAATGAAGATGCAGCCAGCCAGATAAAGGAAAACTGAATTCTTTATTACTCGCACAAATGATTTAGCTATTTTATTTTGGTGTATAACAAACAGATCAGACTCTAAACAACAGTAAATCACATTTGGTTTAAATAACCCTCTTGAAAAAAATCACGTTAGCAAAAACCAATCAAAAATGCTTTCCCCAACACTTGCATTTGATGCGAATATTTCTGATTTAATTATAGATATTAAATTATTTTTAACGAAGTTGAATTTTAAAGTTATGATTAGAAATAACAATATTGTTTTCAAACCATTGGAGTTAAAGCATAGCAGGATATTTAATCCACCCCTTCCCCTGCCCTTGTTTATAATTGAAAAGTTATGTGAGTTTTACTTTAGAAACTTGTCTGTAAGAAAAATCTGAGTTTTTGCAGCAATATGACTGATGCTGAGTGAGTACAAGTTATTTTTTCAACTAAGCAAGGATAAAAATATTAGGTTTATGAAACCTGATAAGGGTGGGAGGTAGTAGTTATGCACCACACTGATTATATTTTTTCAAATGCTTAAACTTGTATCTGATGAAGATTTTTATGAAGCCACCTCTATGCATTGTATTTCTATATCTTACAAATATATTGATTTTTTTACTTGAAGACATGGTGATGAATGAATATATTAGTCCATAAATATTCCATTTTTGAATGTAACATTTGCTACTGTTCCTAAAATATTCAGTATACCTAAGTTGCATAAGACTGTAGTAAGGCCCCCTATAAGACCCACTGTAGATGCATGTGAGTCTAAGACACACACCCTTGCTAAGTATATTGATGTAAAATTGAATAACTGCCTTAAGTCTTTCCATCATTCGTGTCATGACTCTTGTGATTTTTTTTGGAAAAGCTTAGAGATGCTACGTATACTGAGGAAGTTATATTTGTAACTATAGATGTGGTTAATTTATTTGTCATTCCCCACGATGTTGGGCTTGAATGGTTCCATGAAGTTATTGTTGAAAATATAGAGTATAATGCCAAGGTAATATATGTGCTGGAAACGTTCATGGAGTTAGTATATATGTGCCGGATACGTTCATGGAGTTAGTATATATGTACCAGATACGTTCATGGAGTTGGTATATATGTGCCGGATACATTCATGGAGTTAGTATATATGCGCTGGATACGTTCACGGAGTTAGTATATATGTGCCGGATACGTTCATGGAGTTAGTACTGAAACAAAATTATTTACATCTGGATGGCAAATACTTTCTGCAGAAGAAGAGGGTGGTTATGGGGGCATCTCCCCCCCCCCATCTTTGCCAATATCATATTTTTACAATGGGAAAGGAAATATTTATTCAACACATTTACTCCCCTTCAATGGTCCTTTTACATCTGCTTTTTGGACAATATTTTTTTTATTTGGAAAGGAACTGATGGGGAGAGAGGAATTTGTGTTTTATTTAAACACGACTAATCTTTTTTACAGTTCACTTACATATATAATGTTAGAGGGATCATCTATTTGAATGTTTTGATTAGTAAAGATATTACCCATGAAAAGGTTTGTTAGTACCATTTACAAAAAGCCCACATACTCAAACAGTTTGCTTCATTATTCCAGTTGCCACCCCCAACATCAGATGAAGGCAATAGTAAAAGGTCAATATATAAGACTTGCTCGAATGGCATCTGAGCATGAATCATATTTGCCATAAGTTAAGTAAGATGTTTAAGACTAGGGGTTATCCCTATGACATTATTAATGAAGTGTTTGAAGTAGTTACTGGAAAAAGAAACAGTGGCCATTTTAGACCACTACAAAGAAGTGTTACTAGTTGTGTTAATGCCAGTTTGAGTCAACGGCCACATGAAGATTATTCCCAGGCATTTATTACTCAGTTTAACAGTGATTATCATGAAATTACTTATATTTTCAAGAAAAACTGGAATTTTTTTTTGGGGGGGGGGGGTTTGATAGTATGTGTGAAGTTTTTGGGGAAGTTCCTGTGATGGTGGTTTACAGGAAACCTAAGTCTTTCAAGCAATTTTTTGACCATGCTATGAGTGAACAGGTGTATAAAACTAACAAAAAATGGGAATGTCTAAATGTGGATTCTGCCCACAATGCAAGTTTATTTTGGAGAGTGATTCTGTTATTATTAATAGGAGTAAAATAATTTCTAAGTTTCATGCCAATTGCAATTCAGTGTGGGTTATTTATTCTGCCTTGTATCAGCATTGCAAATGTTTTATGTAGGAAAAAAAAGAGACGCTTGAAGGACAGAATATATGAACATAATTTAGACATAAAAACAAACATATAAATAATGCATTGTATAAACATATTTTACAATATTCTACTCATATTTTTTGTTTCTATGCATTGGACATGGTATCAAAAAATGCTGGAGGTGGCCCATGGGAAGATATTATTGAATACCATGATTTAAGATGGCAAATCAAGCTTAATGCTTTAAAACATCCAGGTTTAAATGACAGTTTGTCTATTGCTAGAGTTTTAAAATTGCGTTCTTACTTGGTTTGAGTAAGAACATTTTATATGTTTGTATCACTTTAAGTATGATTTTAACATTAGGTTTAGCCACGTCTATAGATTGGTGGGAGAAATCACTTTTGCTTGGTTTTTGCTAACATGATTTTTTTTTTTAAGAGGGTTATTTAAACCAAACGTGATTTACTGTTGTTTAGAGTATGATAAAGTCGGTTTGTTAAAAACCAGACAAAAGCGCTAAATCTTTTGTGTGAGTAATAAAGAATTCAGTTTTCCTTCATCTGGCTGGCTGCATCTTTGTTTTGAACTGTTTGTTGCTTGGTTCCTTTCATTGCTTAGTTGTGATACGGAAAAAGTACTTGGGAATTCTTATAAAGAGCATTTCATATCCAGCTTCTCTTTCTCATTTGTTTCTTTCCTTAGAAAGCTTTATATGGGGATGGGTGCCAGGGTGAAGATGGGCCCCTACCCTTCCAGAGATTTTGGTGTTTCAGGAGTATTATTCAAGGGTGTGTCTTTTCCCCCTTCCTGTTTGCCAGTTACCTAGAACTGCTGGTCATCAAGCTTAGGCAGTTGCCTTTCCAGGGCTTTATGATGAAAGATAGTGAGCAGAAACCGTCTGTGCAGATGACCTGCTACTCTTTCTGGTGAACACACAGAGGGATCTAGAGTAGCTGTTATTGGGACTGGAGTTATTTGGATAGTTGTCTGGCTACAAAATGTGCAGGGACAAAATAAAAGCACTTTGTATCAACTGACCAGTAGGCCAGCAACTAAAAGATAGGTTTCCATCCTTGGTTAATGAGCAAGGAGTGAGGTATCTTGGAATAACTCAGGCTCCAACAATTACTAAAATCATAGAACTGACATTTAGAGATATAATCCAGAAAGTAAATGATTTGTTTAAGAAATGTGAGACTGTAACTTTGAATATATTCCAAGAGTGCAGGCAGTTAATTGGTTTGTCTTACAGTTGGACGTTTAATAAACAAAAAAAACACTGTAAAGAGGACAAACCCGCACCGGACAGCCAAGATATTCTATCAGATTTATTACAAAGTTAAACGTTTGACCAATCACCACGTTTTTTCGTCAAAAACTGTAAGACTTCATCAGACACAGTTGGATGTTTATTACACACATGCTATATTTTGTGCTCATTCTTCTAGTGGGCTGAAACAGCTAACTCAAATGACTGAAAAATTTATATAGGGTGGAGCCAAAGCTAGAATATCATGGAATATCTTAAGACTACACATGGGAATGGGGGGGATCTGGGGCTACCTGACTTGGAACTAACTAACTCCTTCAACTGAATTCCCCAAAGTTAATGGCTGGAAAAGCTTACTCAACACAATTTGGTGGTCTGAGAGAGTTATATCAGACAATTGCCAACGAGATTGTCTACCATGAAAGACCAGGTAAGAACACTGCATTTATGCTTTGTCAGGCAACTTAACTGGGCACTAGGGAAAGCAAAACATTAGACTGGCTCCCGGATATAACCCCAGTAATAAATGCTGGTTGCAGAAGATGGAACACATTATAAGGTTAGTCACCTCAGCCAAACCACTTTTGTTCTTGGATCAGTTAATGGGTACAAATGGGTTAATGGATTACAGTGAATTTAAGAAGAACGTTCAGGTGAAAAATGATTATTCTCGAGATTTTACTGATTTGCTAAGGTAACTTTGGAACATGAAGCTAGCCTCTGTACCTCAGAGGGATCATAACTTAGGAAGATGAAACTAGCCTCTGTACTACAGAGGGACCACCCCAGAATAATCCAGTGGTTAGTTGATAGTGAAGGACATACAGCTCTGAATAAGGAAATACTTGGCACCTTATGTATTAAGCTGTGTTTGAAACTAAAGAAGATGTGACAGAGGGATACTGATTAACATGCAAGGTGACTTGGGGCACCAAGGTTCTTTTCACTAATGGACCACCCTGCTAGTAATACCATGCTACTGTATCCGAATGGTACAAATTTTGGAGATAATTATCCCTCTTTATTTTTTTTACACTCCAGCCAGACTATAAAGAAGGATTCTAACAGATTGGTTGCACATTTTTTGGGAATGTCCCCTGCTCTTTTTGAACTGACTAATACTAAATTTTTTGAAAGAAGTGTGGAGACAGGGAAAATAATCTACTAAATTTACTGCTGCTGGTCTCCAAAAGAATAAGTGCAAAAACCTGGAAAGCAATTCGGCCCAGACAAATCTCTGAGATCATCACCTTGCTGAAGGAGATTAAGGAATTTGAGCTGGCAAATTCCAGAGAATGTGTACGGGGAAGGGATCTACAAAAATAGTGTTCATGGGATCTTCCATTTGATAGCAGATAATCTGTGGTGGGTCTTAGTATTACTAGAGAGTTTCTATACTAGAAATATTTATCTCACCTATGCATTTGTTATGGAAGCATTCTTAGTCTGAATCTTTCTGGGTACTATTATATGATCGAAGAAGCATTCCTTCAAATGCATCTTGATCGAACTTGAAAGCACAAAATGGCAAAATAGTGAAATGGCATATACGCAATTTCTTTCCCTGGCAAAGAAATCACTTGGCTGTCTCCGTTACTTTGCCATTTTCGTCAGTGTAGTGTGATCTCAGAGTTGGTATATTTAAGTGGGAGGGTGTGGGGGACAAAGCCCCCCACTTTATGTAATGTTTTAAAGTTTTTTTTTTCTTTTGTGGAACATCGATTTTTTTTCCCTTGGAAATAAATCACTGTTCTAAGTGTTCGGGATTGTAAGCTTTTGCTTACATGGGGTCGATAAATCAGCGTTCGCTTTTTTCAGCGTTCGCTGATTTAATATGGACCCATCTTTTTCTGCTTTATTATCTGTTGTGATTTTTGTCTCTTTTTATTTTCTTTTCTTTTTTCTCTCTTCTGTTACTATATTAAAATGGATGCTTCATTACGATATACTGTACAGCAGTTTTAAATTGTGTATATGGATTTATTTAAAGGCTAGTTGTTGGAAAAAATTATATAAATATATGGGAATAGTAACATTACATATTTGCAATTGCTGGCACTGGTTTGAATCCATTGTTTAAGTGTAACCATATTCCTTCAGACATTTTAGCTCTTCAATACTGCAAAGTGGGACGGCAAACAAAGAGTCGGTAAGTACATCATGCAT
>NC_056745.1:64866100-64928600 GCF_019279795.1 Protopterus annectens
TGCTACTTATTTATTCCAACTCTGAGATCGCACTGCAGTGCAGAAAGGGAAATCTCCCGCCTGCGCTGTATGCCGTTCTCCAGTCACAGAGTCGAGCTTCCACAATTTCGAGCATATGGTCTCGACCATATGACTTTCGGGATTGTGGCCATTCGACTTTGTGAAGGGGAACCACACATATATATATATATATATATATATATATATATATATATATATATATATATATATATATATATGGGTACCCTTCAGTAGATCGAACGTTTACAAGTTCGAACCACATATGGCCGAGATCATATGTTCGAACTTGTAAAATTAGATCGGACTAATGGAGCTCTCCATACAGTGCAGAAAGGAAAGATTTCCCATTTCCACAATGTAGTGCGATCTCTGAGTTGGTATATTTAGGTAAGGGGGGTGCAGGGGGGCATAGACCCCCTGCTATAGACGTTTAGTTTTGTGTTTTGTTGTATTTATTTTTACTTCATTGTTCAAACTTTTACAAGATCGAACATATGATCTCTGCCATATGTGGTTCAAACTTGTAAAAGTTTGATCTACTGAAGTAGATCCATATATATATATATATATATATATATATATATATATATATATATATATATAGTATGCAGGGAGTGGGGGCACAAGGGTGCCTCCCTGCAAAAATATAGTAAAAAGGTATATTTTTGTTGTTTTCTGAAGTTCATGTTTTCAGAAACTCAGTCATATAATCTCAACAATATGAATCAATATGAATTTCAAGTTTTTGAAAACTTGAGCTCCTGACATAAACCCATATATATACACCAAGATTGCACAGCCTTGGAGACATGAGGAAACTCTTAATCCCTACATATTTTTAACTTGCTCTTACCTGAGCTTAATCTAAAACAGAAGACATTTAAACATCATTAACTAATTATTCTTTGATAGGCACTGGTGCAATTCAGCCCATACTTCCTGCCAATAAAGACATTTATTACTATTTCAAGACTTCAATGTAAATTTCTAACTAAGAAGGAAGAGGCACGTTCCCAGATTTTGAATAAAACTAGAGGGTATCCCTACTCTTTCCAGGAAAAATAATTTCATCACTGTCTACAAACTCTTAAAACAAGTAGGGAGAACATCATCAATGCATAGAAAGCATGTTTAGTTGAGCTGGCAATAAGTAAATCTGAGGATTTTGAAATAATGTCCATCTCGTGTTACAAAGGGCACATATAAGGCTTACTTGCAGACTTCAGACACTACAGTTGAACATACAGGTTTCTCGGCTGCAAATTCCATAGGAATATCATGTGTCTCGGATGTGTCTGGTTGCGGACATCTGGGAACCTCCGCATTACTCAAGGAATCTTCCTTCTCCTTTTTCAGGCTGGCAAACTGATCATCGTGCCTCCTTACAGGTGAGTCATTACTAATGATCACCTGACTGTAATATTTCTGTATATTTTAAGACATTTGACACCTGTATTTCTATCAAAGTTTTCGAATATATGGCATGTGACTTGGTGTCCTGTAAGGACTATACAGTCTGAAAGTAAATGCTTATGAAGCTGGCCATATGCAGTCTGTCCATCTCATTATTAGTGTATTTATAAATACCAAATGTTAATAAGACACACATTTCTATACAACTCTCAGTGACTCAGTGACCCCAAGAATTCATTTAAGATAATAGCCATGTGCAAAAACTTCTCCATTTTGTATATTTATTGAAAAATGGTTTCTCAGTCTACGGGTTTATTAGACATTTTGCTTATAATTCTGGCAAAAGCAAGTCAAATGTGGATCCTGACATTCTTGACATAAGCATTTCTGCCAAATTTCAATCTGTCATCATCTGAGGCATAATTGTGTAACTGAAGAAGTACTGTGACATTGTTTCCACAGCCTCACCTTTCGGGGTTTTTTAATGCTCTCCTTCAAAGTATGTGCAGCCACTGCCAGGCCATTAGATGAAGCATAGGAGGGTGCAGTCGTTACTTGGCAAATTCAGTTTATTTTCCTAAACTTTGCAGATTTCTCTATGAGATAATATGCATTCTTAGACACTTATTTTGGAATCTCGTATATGCTAAAATTGTGTCTCAGTTTTTCAGCAGTTGCATGTAAAATAGCAGAATTCATGACATATACACACATTCACTTTGAATAAGTATATATTAACGTCAGAAATATTTTTCCATGGAATAAACCAGCAGAGTCCCCATACAGTCTAACCAATAGATTTTTGGGAAATTATCATGAATATAAGGGCACCTTCTTTGCTGAAATATTGTTTACTTGACTTTCATCAGTTTTACTTACTTTCTCACATTCTGACCCTTACCAGGCCACCATATGTATGAGTTCGCTACGTCTCTTAGTCTAGAAAATCTAGAATGAGCATGATGCACCCATACAGAATGAGTTGCAGAGGGACTAAACTAGAATCTAACAGTACAGATTCATCTCAGACATTAGTTTTTTTCTGGAATAGGTATTCTACTTAGGGCATCAGCATTACAGTAACTTAAGAGGAGCTATGACACGGTTTCAACAGTCTCACCTTTCAGTTTTTTAATGCCTTCTTTCAAAGTCTATGCAGCCTATGCAATGTGGTTTGATGACATTTAAGTACTGTCAAGTCTGAAAGTAAATGTGTATGAAACTGACCCAATGCACTCTGTCCATCTCATTATTATGTACACATTTCTAAACAGCTCTTAGGGACTCAATTACCCTAAGAATCCTTTTTAGGATAATAACCATGAGCAAAACTTCTCAGCTTTGTATATTTATTGAAAGTTTGTTTCTTGGTGTACAGGTCTAGCAGAGGCACAGATTTTGAAAGAAGGCATTAAAAATGAAAGTTGAGTCTGTGGAAACAATATCATGGTTCCTCTTCATTTTGGTTAGAAAGATCTCGGTTTGGTATTTACTGAAGTTTGAATACTATCTGCATTTCCTTATACCATATGTATTCATTCTTTAAATGCAATTTCAGTGTTTAATCTAAACATTTTAAAGTTTCACTTTTAGAAAGTATGTGCTTTATTTCTCCCACATTTAACTGAATGTTGTTAAGCAAACTTCACCCAAGTACAGATGGGTCAATGTCTTTAACTGTTACAAAGGGCAATGCTTATTTTTTTTCCTTATAAATGGCTGTCACATCAGCAGCTCCTACTTTTATATGTTTTCCTATATAATAATTCAAAATAAGCTCCCATGGTTGCAATATTATTTTCATATATGGTAAAAGTATAAAAGTATTTTTCATAATATGCTTCTAGCATGAATGTAAACTCATTTAAATACATTTCTTCAAACAACACCACAATAGTTGCATTCTTCACATAAACAAATTTACCTAGTTTGCTAGAATGCTTGTTATTAACACAGATGGAGCCATCTTTCTTATCATTAATCTGAGAGTTAGCAGAGAGGTTAAAGGACCTGGAATATTGAAAGAGAAGGCTGGGAATACCACTGAATGATAGTTGTACAGCTGTACGTAGAACATAATTGGTGAAGGTGGGGGTGGCAGTTTAGGGCATTGAAGAGAGCTGCATTATCATGAGATATGCTGGGATCCCTGATCTACCTAAAAGGCTGCTGACAGGCTGCATGATGGTTTTAAAAGTCTGTTTTGGACATGTGGGGATCAGGAAGAGGGGAGGAATTGCGACAGCAATCTTTTTTTTTTTACTGGAATATGATGACTAAACAGAAGGCTATTAAATCTCATTAAGAGGGGTAAAATATAAGGAAAGAATAGGAGGGAGAGGTGTGATGTGGTCCTACAGTTTATTAAGGTGAAGTGCAATGATATGGAGTTTCAGTAAGAGGAGGCACGTGGTGCATGCAGAAAATTGTAAAGTGGAAGAGAAGGACGTCTATCTAGACAGGCAAGCAGTACTACAGAGGGGAAGTATGGGTGACGAAGGAAGACTTGGTAGCATGCAAGAAAAGGACAGAGAAATGACTGATAGACTTGATGCAAGATGAAAATGAAGATAAAGAGGAGATATTTAGAGCATTCTTTGCAGTCTTTTATTTTATTTATGATTTATTTATTTGAGTAAGAGTGCTGCTTCTAAGACCCTTTTCTTGTATGACTCAAGCCAAATGGATAAGGGTAAATGCAATATAATAATGTTACAATTTAGTGCAAGTAGTCAACTTATGGTTTTAGAAGGTGGAAGAAAATCAGAGTACCTATTGATAAAACAGGCAGACATGGGTGGAACATGCAGCCTCGACACAATTTTCTGATATCAAGATTGAAAACAAAAGACCCTGGAATTGTAAGAAAGACTTCTTACCCATGAGGAGTTTTGATATAGGCTGCACAGATTCTCTGAGGCATGGAGTTGCATGGAAAATGCAGGAAAGTATGAACAAATTTGATCTGAGAAATATGGACAGAGATGCACGGGGGGAGCAGTCCACTTTGTTAAGGAATAAGTGTTGTCAGATGAGTCAGTTATATTTTTAGTGTGGTAGCAACTCATAGTTGGCATGATGAGAGCAGAAGCTGGCAAGAAATGCTTGCTAGACTATGCATAATATCTTTTGGGAGGTGCAGACACATAAAGAGGTTCAAAGTAGGTGAATGATTACCTTCATGATGGAGGAATAAAAGGGCAAGCATACAAGGTGGTTTGGATAAATGTTAGGGCACTAGGTGGAGAAAAATAAAGGCAAGATGAGGTTGAAATGAGGCCTTCAAGATGCTTTAAAGGAGGCATGGAAAGGCAGAGTGAAAGGGAAAGAATGGTAAAGGAACAAGACAGAAATACGAGGTCTGCTGAACCACAAAAAGAACAGAAATCCAAAGAAATACTAAGGCGAGTACAAACCGAAAACAGCACAGTTTAATAAACACTCTGGCACCTCTGCTGAACCACAGCCTTCAGTGGAGTACCATTGAAGGCTGTGGTGCCAGAGTGTTTATTAAACTGTGCTGTTTTTGGTTTGTACTCGCCTTAGTCGTTCTTTAGAAATAAGAGGTCTGCAGCATGAACATGAAGAGGTGGCAAGGATAGGATAAACCACAGAGGAAAGAGGAGGAGAGTGAAACAGTAACTTAAAGGATAAATTTTCAGGCTGCTGAAAGAGATGAACATGGAGCTGGATGGGAAAAGAAATTCTTGCTGAGCACATGGAGAAATGGGAGTAAAACTTCTAGTGTGGAAACTGACTCAGTCAGAAGCAGCAGAAGCAAGAGGTGATGGCAGATGTGCTGAAAGATGAAGCGCAGAGGAGAATCAGGAGTAGCAGAGATATCTGCAGATTTTTATGAAGGATTGTGTCAGGATCTGAAGAAGAAAGATGGAAGCATGGGAGAGGTGGTGGCCCTGGAAGTGAGACCGCTCAAATGAGAATTTTACAATAGAAGAGGTCAGGGAGGCTCCAAGGCACTTGAAATGTAGAAAACTGCATCATGAGGATGGTATTCATATAGACACTTTTAATTAGATACAGGATGTGGTGATAGGAGTAATGGGAGAGGATGGCTTTCCCACCTGAAGTGTAGGGAAGCAGGGAATAGTGGAATTCTAGGCCAATATTTCCAATCATTGTGCTGGCCAGTGCATTGCATAGAGTGACTGTGGGATTGGTGAAAGGGAAGTAAAGAGTTGTAGGGTACAATACTGATGGAGGAAGAATTTGAAGTGGTCTTGATGGTCTTGCTGGATGCACAGAAAGTTTCAATGTATCTGAGTAGGCTTTTATGCATAAAGTGCTGAACAAGATGAGGTTTAGGTACAGGTGGTGGGTGAAGACATTGGATGAGTGGACATGGATGAGAATGATGCTCATGCAAAGTTGTTCACTGTCTCCATATTTGTTTCCTCTAGTCACAGAGGTACTACAAAAGAGAATTTGTATGATCCTGTGGAGTACATAAAGTGAGGAGGGAGGGAGGTACTGTAACTTGTTTGCAGATGACTGTTAGTTATTACTACAGAAAGTAGAATTAAGATTACTGATTATTACCAATTATTCGGAAACAGTTTAAGTGTCATGGACTGAAACTAGTATATTATGCTATGACATTCATGATACTTCCTGTTAAGAAAAGGGAGATAATGATGGTGGCTTTGCTGGCCAAGAGGAGACTAGATATTGTTCATTGTGCATTTTGAGATGATCAGTCATATGATGAGAATGGATGATGTGTGAATATAGCAGTTTCAGGTTCTTTTAAGGGTGTGATGGAGTGGGCAAAGTTGGCAGTAACAGTGGTGCATTCATTTAGGATGTGATATCAGGTATGAAACTTGTGTCTCTCATCAAGGGAGTCTCCAGAGGAAGAACAGGGAATGGTAGGGTCCTTTTAAGTAAGAGGAGCAGTTAATGGGGAATCCAGGACATTCAAAAGTATATCAGCACTGACTATAGGGCAAATGGTAATAAAAAAGAGAGGGTGAGACACAGGATTGGAAAGACTGGTATTTTGGGAAGAGGTTCTGTGTGAAGGGTTGAGTGAAAAAGTTGAGAATATAATGGTGAAGATGGGCAGATACTGAAATGAATGATGAGCTGAAGAAAGAATTCAGGGAATAATCTAACACTGTGCAGCAAGGGAGTCACAATGGGGAATGGGATAAGAAGAGTGGAGAATCTGAGGAACAGGAAGGATAGGAGGGCAAAATTATTGGGTGAATTGGTGTGGGATTGAAAAACATTTAGATAAAGTTAGTAATTAATGATTTTATCAGGAGGGGTGACATGCAGCAGGAAGAAGATAGAAAATAAATAGGAAGTGCGAGTGACATAATGTATAACACAGTAAAGGGAGGATAGGTGTGATCTAAATGGAGATGAGGAAAGAGCAGGGGCTGAAAGTGTAGAAGACAATGATGAAGAGGTTGTGGAGCAAGCATTTTGTATGGAGAACAGAGGAAAGGAAAGTCATGCTACAGGAGAAGTGTCAGGCAGTGGGGTAGTGGGGTCAGAAGACAATGCACAAAACAGGTCAATATCCATGTAACACAGAGAATAGCAACGCTGAAAGAAGAAAGTATTCTGCAGAAGGCAAAAGGTTTAAGATTTAAGAGGAGGAGGGTTACATTTACAGATACAGTGATGCAGTATGAGCTTAAGGAAGTAAAGGGATTGTGGAAGAAAGCACTAGGGGACTGGGAAAAAATAGAGTATGGAATTTCTGAAATAGAGTATGGAATTTCTGAAATAGAGTATGGAATTTCTGGTAGAGCTGAAGTTGTTGATGCCCATGGTGAGATGGAGGGAAGGCAGTGAATAAGGATTTAATAGAGAGGTTAAGGCTTATAGCAGGATAGGTTAAAAGAGATTAGAATATTATTGGTTAGAAAGTTGATACATGGTGTGAAAGAAAGACTGGCACCAGATAAACTGAAATGATTTAAAAAAGGGCTGGGGTGGTGAATGGGAGGACACAAATAGGACAGAAGAAATAGTTTGAGCTGTTTTGTTATGGAAACACACTGCCATTGACAGGGGTTTTTTTTATTAGTATGACTATAAATGTTCTTTGTTTAAAGTTTTAGTATAGAAATAAGAGATGTTTTAGATGTGGAATGCTACAAAAATCATCAATAAAAATGTATATTAAAACACTTCACTAAAATAAAAATGCTGACTTGTGTCAATAAAACCTTTTCATGAACCACATCCAAACTGTATTAACTTACAACAAATAATTAAAATGCTATAGTTACTGATATTTTGAGGAGATTGTAAATATATTTTCAGTGCAACATCTCTGTGTGATCTAAGTTATTATGACTTTGCACATATTTGAAAAATACCACTTTCAACTGTGAGCTATAGAATCCCAGAGATTTTATGTAGTCTAGTTCCAAAGCTGATACAAAATTGAACAGTGTAACAATTACGGGAAATGACAGTGAGAGAAAGTGAAACTAAAGTGAAACAAGTGATGAAAAGGAAATAAAATGAATGCACAAAAGGAACAAAAAGCCATCATACATGAAAAGGCCGGCCAAAATAAGTAGGTTAAAAGCAAACCTGAGGATAGAATTTTAAACATTTTTATACCTGAGTAAATTTACATAATGAAGGCTTTTTATAAGTGCCCCCTCTCTCTCTTGTTGCTTCACCTTCTGAAAAATCAAGGGTCAGCAGCTAATAAATGCTTCAAAGCAAATTCTTCTGTTTTTCATCATTTTAGTTCATGTGCATGAAAAGGGAAAAGCAGAATTTCTCTCTCAGTACAGTAATTACAAACCATATGTGTGTTTGATATGCATTTAAAAAGCAGAAGCAGTGCATAAATGTAATGCCTCTTAACCACCCAGAGACCCACTGTTACTAGATAAAGGCACATTATGTATACCGTTCCCATTTTATAATAAGCACATTTAACTACATGAAACAATATTTTTCTGATACAGTCTATCCAGTTCTTCTTCCATACTCTGGTATTTATAAATATAATACTTTTTTCTGATTTATCCAGTTCTCTTTCCTTTCTCTGATATTTGTAATAAAATAGGATTTTAGCTGAGACTGATAAAACTGTGGGCACAACCTTCTAGCTTTTATTCCACCAGGCCTAATAAAACCTGTAAAACAGATCCATCAACTGTCTTTCAGTATAACTATACAGCTGATAGAAAATCAACCTTGACTTTAGCAAAAATGTTATTTTCTTTTTTTAGGACTTCTGTACTAACAACAAAGCATCCCTGTTCTAGAGAAGAAATGAAGTCGACAAACGTTGCTGTCCTGCACAGTGAGTGTTACCTGTTGAGGCTATCTTATGGGAGAATTCACAATATGTAACAGCTGGTCCACCCTGGTTTAGGAGCATTTGGTATTACAGCCAATGATCCTCTCCCCTGTGTTATCATGTTGGGAGATCACTGCATAGCCTTCCCCCTTTTCATTCACACCTTTCCCTCTCCTGGGCATGTGGCAGTTCCAGGAAGGTGGGCGTGACCTATATACAATAGTCCACATGGACTGTAGCATGTTCACCAAGGGTTCACTATTTATTTATGTCACTCACTCATTTTTTTTTTTATGAGACTGGATAGACTGGAGCAGGTAATCTGTGATGCTGCCCACTTGTTAAGCTGTTTTGGTTTATTTGGTTTCCTTGGCATGGTTGGCACAAACATGGTAGTATTGTATAACACTGATTTAAGGACTGACTATTTTATTCATGACAAGTTATATTTTGCTTAAACTAATAAACTGGTTGTAGCATCAGTCATGCATTTGTCTTTTGTTGGGAAAAGCAGGGCATAAGGACAGTTAGTAGTAATTTAATAAACTTTCCCATTTTTAGAATTGAAATCTCTGTTAGGGAGGTTAAGAATTTTATTCTGAACTTTTTAATGTGCTATAAAACAGTACAGCTAAAAGGAAAACAACTTAACAGTGAAGGAAGAGCCACTAATTTCCTATTCACTGACAATGCAAGATGTAAGTTGCTCTGTCATTAGCTAACTCACTTATATTTTCCTGTACACCAGACAAAAGTACATGCTAAATGGTATCAGTTTAGGATTAATAGCTTAGTCAAATAACACAAGTTTGGTATTGTGCCAAGGCATGGGGTTTTCCAATTAGGAAATGTTCTTAATTTTATCTCAGTGTCTCTGGCTATTATTTCATCCCATTTCATATTCTCTATATTACTGTCTCTTTTAACTTTTTCTGTTTGTCCAGCATCTTTGTTTTGTTCAATAAGGTCTTCATAATTTTTTTTTTCCAAAATATGTCTATTTCTTCTCTTTTCGTGGTATTTTTATTCTGTTTGCTTTGTTTCCCAGTTCTCTCTAAAATCCTTTTTGGGATCATCAATAAATTGCTTATTTTGTACTTTTCCTTTATATTTATCTGCATATCTTCTAAGATTTTTTTTTTTTTTTGCACTGATACTTTTAGTTTATTATTTGCAATAGTGAATGATCCAGGTCTAGTTTGATACTATGCATTTCTTTTACCACGTCTGTCTTTCTAAGTATTTTTGATTATCTGTACACTTTTCTATATTCTTCTAATAGTGATACTTCTTGTCTTAATTGCTTTATAGTTTTCTCTATTCAAATGTATGATGGCATTTTACTTGTTCCCTTCCTTTGTCACTATGTTTTTGTGGTAACATTTTGTCTGTTATTAGTTTAGCTGCACCTTTGTTCCATCATGCTGTAACACTAACTCTGTTGGATTTTCCACATTAAATCCTTCACTTTGCAGATAATCCTTATCTTTAGTTTCCATTTCTATTTGTTTAATTTCTATCATACTAATCCTCTTTTCGACATTCCACCTTTCTTTTCTTACTTTTTGTATTGTAAAGTTTTCCAGATGGCATAATTGCTGTTAAGATCCACCTGTGTGGCAGACCTAGGTCCTGTAGGCAGGCTCCCTGCATGTAGTATGCTCCCTGCGGTACCAGGTCTCCCATAGATATGGCACTTGACAACTTCAGCTGGGCTCAGCAGATCCACAGAGTCCTCTATTAAGTTCATAGGTTTATGCTATGCTAAACACAGGTAATAAGAGCCATTAACATACCATATCTTGGAATTTCATCACCTGTACCTAAAGTAGTGTGAGGTATACCCCACTCAACAGAATGATGTCACTCTCAGGGGCCGGGAGGACATGCACATTCAAAGCAGTGACCACATGATGCTAAGGTTATCTGCTCCACTATTCCAAATGTTTTAAAATCCAGCCCTTTGTTTTATACTAAACATATACTTCTAGACTGTATCATGCATTTAAAAAGGATGTATTATTTATCTTTGATGTTATTAATATTGTGACATTCACTGGAAATTTTTAAATTATCATCCTAAACTAAGGGGCAAAATGTCTAAACCTCATGGACATCTAATGCAACAAATATATATGCTATGAAATTATAAGGTTTTAATTATTTCTTAGGGAAAAAATATAAGTATCTAATTAAAATTAAATGTCATCTTTGTAATAAGCCTATAATTGGTAGAGCTGAAATTATGCAAGCCCAAGTGGTAAAATTCATAATAAGGGGGTCAAAGGTTCTGACAGCTGTGTTTTTTTTTTAAATGAAAGCTAAACCTTTGTAGTTGAGTGAATAAGACTGATATTGAGATAACTCCCTTTTGCAAAAGAACCTTTAAACAGAGTTTAAAGTATGGTTAAAAGGAGGTTACAAAAATTGTTAAAGGTAATGTAATGCACTGTCTGTGAAATATAGAAGTTATCTCTTAACTTGTCAGAGTGTGGATTTTTATTATGTTTCCACTGAAGTTCGTAACATAAGTTAAACGAGTTCATTTTGCCAGTAAGAACACAGAAAACAGCAAACCCCTTCAGTCTAATACAACAGTACTCTTAAGCACTGCACCGATCCAATGCCAGCACACTAGGACCATATTCCAAAAGAATTATCCACCCAACTAACATGTCAAAGGAAGTCTTTGGTGAGCTACAGATGCAAGTGACTGCAAAACATCCTAAAGTACGGAGTATATTATAATGAAGATGGAATAGCATGACTGTGACCATGTAACCAATGGTTCTATTGGAGCATGCCATTAAATTCCGGCAGAAAAATGCCAGAGGTTGTATTGACTTTCTCATATTTTTACATTTCTTAACTCTGTGGATTCTATAGAGTATCTAAGGAAAACAGAGCATGCAGACAATCCATTGCAGAAGGCAGGGGTACTGCAGGTAATATTAAAGGATCACCTGCAAATGCGTTCTATTCTAGGAATGGGACAAGCCAGTCTGCAGTTAAGCCAGCCCTCTGACCAAAAAATTATAGACAAGAATAGGCTAAACAGAGAGCTGGTGCAGACTGTATGTGTGATGTGTGCACGTCATAGGCACACAAACAGTACATAGCGTAACCTAGTCACAACAGAAACAAAGGCTTGTCTGGGTCTTGGTATACTGGGCATGTGGGACATTCCAGTGTAGCATGTGGCTAATGCCATAGAATTGTCCCAGACTACTGTTAGTCTTATGGAGCAAGGTGGATAAGTGGGTCTACTCCACTTGATCTAAATTTCATTTGACTGGGCCTACTTCACTTGACCTAAATTTCATTTCACTGATAAGTGGGCCTACTTCACTTGACCTAAATTTTATTTGACTAACACCCATTTGACCAGCACCCGACTGACCTATTTCATTTGACCTAAAACTCATTTGACTGACACCCATTTCACCAATAAGTAAGAATTACTGTAACTTATAGTGCTGACTGTTAGAATTCTAATAGTCATGTAGAAAGTAGTGCTGTAGTGTTTCTAAATGTGGGTTTTTCTCTTTACATTTTTCAGGAAGTATCTAAAGTAATTTGGTGAATGTTTTGTGCGTTCCCAGCAGTAGTGGCAGCATGTAGAATACTCTAAGGCAAGTTGAAGGTATATTCCCTTTTCCCCACTGTACTGCAATCCTGGAGTTAGCATATATAATTATATAATTAGGGGGTGGGGGGCACAGCCCCCCACACTGGGTGTGCGTGGGGGAGCATGGCCCCCCACCTAGTTTGGTTATACATTGTCCTGTTTCTGTTAAGAGGGTTAGTAAGTAGTTTTTAAGTTCTGCAAAGAGTTAGTTATTGGTGTTCTAAGTGTGCTTGTCTATGGTCTAAGATTTAGTATGTTGCAATTCAGCATTGTAAGCTGTCAGTGAAATGGGTGTCAGTCAAATGAAATTTAGGTCAATTGGGCATCAGTCAAATGAAATTTAGGTCAAGTGAAGTAGACCCGGATACTACATCTAATTTCCAAGCATATCACTGAAGCCGCAGACTGCCATGGGAAATGTTCTGTAGCATAACCAATATTCCCCATGTCCTTAGTGCAACTGATTGCACCAACATACCCATTAAACCCTCAAGTGGTGGAGATGCAGGAGTGCACTACAGTAGAATGGGGTGATCACTGCTCTACTGGCCTCATCAAGAACTTTACTGTAGCACACCCTAGTAGTACACATGATGGTTCTATATGATCAGAATGTGCCCTAAGGACAATTTTCAGGAAGGTGGCATCCCTGAGGGACTACTACTTGAAAGGCATAACTGCATATGAATATGCTTTTTTTGTGTTGAAATACTGTATGATGGTACACTGATAATATTTTCTCTCTGCATGCAAACTGGTGACTGTGGGTTCCACTGGAGCCCTAGTTCATGACACCATTCAAAGCCCTATCCACACCTACTGAGGATACATGTAACAGAGCACACACCTCAATATTAAACACCACTGAATGAATGTTGGTCATGCTGAAAGCAAGATTCAGGTGCCCAGATACATCGGGGGGGGGGGGTGAACTGCAGTATTCACCAGAAAATGTCCATCATGTGTGCCATGCTGTATAGATGTGACATTTGCTGTCCACTATGGAGCCATTTCACTACCACATTTAGAGGCCTCTGTGGACAGTGATCCAAGGTCTTCATTTGCCCAGTATATGATGTCTCACAGTACTGTTGAAAATCACTGATCTCTGTGTTGATGGGAATGTCTTTGGCAGAAAGCCTGTCCTCAGATGGGCTGGATAAAGTAACACTAAGTGAACTGCTTTGTGTGTCACTAGCCATGCCGTTGACACCCACCACATCACACCCTGTGTCAAGATCAGTGAAAGAGCCCTAGGAGGATGCAGGAAGTTAATGACCTGCAATGTCAGAGAAAGAAGTATGGTTACACATTGCACATACATACAATAGATGCAAGTAAAACAACTTTGACTTCCATTCATTAGTCTGAGCTGTATAGCAGTATGAAAGTGTGCATACCTGGTGGTCAGGTGGTTGACCTCACAGCATATGAAGGGCCTGTAATGCACTATACGAGAACAGTAAGGCTGACCTGAAGTATAGGTACACTCACTTAACCTGTCATCTGATGATGCTAGATGCTCTAGGGGAATGTGGAGCTGTAATAAATATGAACACCTGGTTATCAGTAATACAACAGGTGCTTAGATTTATTAATGTACAAATGCCATACCTCTACATCTAGGGTCATCAACCTCAATGTCCCACCTGCAGTGTTGATGGTGTAATGCAAAAAAAACCCTGTGTCTCTGATAGTGCCAGTACTGATATCTGTCTTCCAGTTTCATCATGCTGACATCTGTACTCATTGACCTGTGACACAGTATGCAAAATCATATTAGTGCAGTGCCAACAACAGGTCTTTGGCATCCACCCATGACCATCAATTGCATTCACTCTGCAAGCAGTGTTCTCTTAGGCAGAATTCCTCTACACCATTTCACAGTATCTGCCTAGGAAGTTACTCCCATGATCACAAAGGGCAGCGATGATGATGTCATTCTTTCTGTCTATAAAGATGTCGTGCTGTCTACGTAGTTGACTCATATGCAGAACACACAAGTGTACATGTAAAGAGTCTCACTGCTGCCTTTGGTACGTATAAGCAATGCATATTGTAGGGGAAATTAACATACATGTGCACTTCCTATTCAAGCATAGAAAAATGAAAAATGACTGACCTTTTTGAGTTTATATGCAACAGTTAGGGTGCTGAAAATGTTTATCTCTCCATAGTCACTGGAAAGAAAAGAAGTGATCTGTAACCAATACGTGAGCATATACTCATATCTTACTGACAGGCAGTCACACAGTTAGGCAAACAGAGCCTTAGAGAATCAAACGCTGAACCAAAAAATGGAGCAATTAACATTAAAGATCTCCATCAACACTACAGGACTGCAATACCCTGTCCCACACCAAATAAACACAAACCTTGTCTGAAACTCTGGTGAGCATGACACAACATACAGCCATGTTAAATACCATAGTAAAAGTCAACCAATCACATCATACATGCACTTAAACTATATAAAACAAATTAACAAAACAGCCAGGTATTGATAATACACTCCCAGGTATTGCTTTTAACAAGTAATATCCTGAATCCAATGCACATTTTAAATGATCATTATTGTGGAATGGAAATGGGGATACATAAAGGACGTGTGACTTAAGACATGCATTTACTGACATTAAAACTATTGTCTAAGTATAATCATTGTCCTTCTTTATACAGTGTGCTTCATCACATTCTTACTCTAAGTCCTCACTGTTTGCATGGAATTTGAGGGAAATAGCAAACTTACAAGGCCAAATCAGCGGCATCCCTTGCATGCATGCAGGTTGGATGGCTGCTTCTTGCTCAGCAAACATTGTTTTGATTGCAGTTGCTCACTCACAGAAAAGTCATATGTGTATGTATATGTATATGTACAGATATAGAAATATAAATATAGATATATGTACATCCAACAAGTTATCAAAAACATAATCCATTGAATGGTAACTGATCGAGTACAACTTGTTGATCAGCAGCCAATCTAAAAAAACAAAAAAAAAGAACAAATCTTGCTTTTTGTAGGCCCTGCTGCACCCCACACTCCCCGCTAATTATATATACCAAACTCTGAGACTGCACTGCAGTGGGAAAAGGGCAAATTCCCTCCTCCCCACGATACCACCATCATGCACAGAACATCTGCAGGTACATTCGACCAGCTGTTGCTGGCAGGTTTCCAGGTTCAAAAAGTTCCTATTCAATAACATGTCAGTAAAATATATATATATATATATATATATATATATATATATATATATATATATATACATCTCTATATATATATATATATATATATATATATATATATATATATATATATATATATATATATATATACACACATGCGTCTGTGTTGTTACATTGATCATCCATATCCCTGAAGCACATACTGTTGATCACAAAAAAATCAAAAATATCCTCAATGAAAACAAACCTAAAAAAAAAATAAAAACAGTTTTATGCAGGGAGTAAGCCTCTCTGCCCGCACATGTGGAACACGGCTTTGCCCTCCCCAACTCCAAGATCATACAATAGTGGGATTAAAGAAACCTTCTCACTACCCACTGTACCACAACATCACAGAAACAAATACCAGAATTCTTCAGTTATCTGTAATTTTGATCACTCAAGATGCTAAAAGAAAGCATAGCTAGATAAATAGGTAGATAGATAAATAAAAGCATATATACATAAATATACACTCGGTTCTGTTCTGGTGTACACATACATGCATGTACATGCATCTTTAAGTACATATGCATACTTTCGTGGATGATAACTATGTATGTACAACTAAAATGAATGCATTACACATGCATGTTTAGACTTGCTGTGTAAGTCTCTGTGGTAGGTACTAGTTTCATACTTGGTGTATGTTTTCTGTGTGTATATATAGACAGGGACACTATAGGAGAATTTGACTTAATATGCATTTGCTGATGTTAAACTATTGTGTAAGTCTAATTACATTCCTCATTTATATGGTCTCCTCCAACACATTCTCTCCCAAAATCATCAAAGTTTGAAGGATTTTGAGAGAAACACTGAAAGTAGTAGTCCAAATGAGGGACATCTCCTACATACATGCATGCATATTGAATGGCTATGGCTTATTTGGCAAACATTGCTGTGACTGCAGAAAACTCACTCACACACACACACACACACACACACACACACACACACACACACACACACACACAAAGCATATATATATATATATATATATATATATATATATATATATATATATATATTTACCCAACCACAGGGAGGACATACAGACTCCACACAGAAGGCACTCCATGCACTCCAGCCAAGAATCAAATAGGAGAACCTCTTGCTGTGAGGCAACACTGCTTACCGCTGCACCACCGCGGAAACATGTACTAGCCCTGGGTAATACCTTCAAACCCTCCTAAACACACTTCCTCTTCTCCTATCTAACTTCTTTTAGCACTACTACTTCATAAAGCAGATGGCATTATTATTTCAGCTGCTACTACTGCTTACTCTTACAGTTTACTGTATATTCCTGTGTATCTGCTTACACCACCATCATGTACTTTCACCACCAAACACTAATTTATCAAATGTATAATCCAGCCAAGAGTCTCAATTCTGTTTCTGCTTAATGTATGTTCTTATCCAGCCAAAAACATTCATTTAACTACAAATGTTGTCCAAGATGTAAATGTTTTATTCTCTATTGCCTATACTTTCACTGTGTTTTATTATTATTTTTGAGTTTTTACTGCACGTTGCCTATGCTAACTGTCTATTTTATCACTATATTTTTTCTGTATTTAATGCTGGTACTTCTTATGTATTACTGTTTGGAGATATTTTCCCCAGGCCTCTGCTGAAATGGGCAACCCTGCCCAGTCAGACTTTTCCCAGTAAACAAATATTAAAAAATAAATAAATAAATATATATATATATATATATATATATATATATATATATATATATATATATATATATATATAATATCTGAAATATGTATGCTAATACATTCTGAAATACATAACTGTGATAATGTTGTATAGCACATACATTTGCCAAGTATTGCAGAGTAGTGTGAGTGACACATGAGGTAACAATCTCTATTTTAAAGAAACATTATGAAAACTGGGATTTCAAATGCAAGAGTTGGTGGTTGAAGCACTGTACTACATGATAAGTGCAATTGTGCCAGGTGTAGGTGATACGTTAAGATAGTGAGGTAAAGAATTAAGATGATGCAGTAAGTGTTACACGAATGTTCATGCTGATCAATTGCATATATTTTTGACAACTCAACGGATCACATGCCATGTTGTGTCTTTTGGGTACAGCAGTGATTACAAACAGCCCATGAGTTCCATAGGTATGTGCCTGTACTGCTGAGGTGTGAAGTACATGTGGGAGAGAACTACATTACTGTGCTGCTCCCCCTAAAATATGTGACATATCCTCATGTTATATATTTTGGGAATATACTGGTAAATAGCAATACTGCCCCTGTGTAAGGATGTCTTAACCAGTCTCTTTCTCTTTTTTTGCCCTCGCTGAAGAAGAGGCTGTCAGCAACAGGGAAATGATGGCGCACCAGAAGCACCAACCAGAAGAACAGCAGAGGGGCAAAAGTAAGAATACATGAAGTTGTTGTCATTCTTGTAAACAATGAAAGCAGGTTCCCACATATTGCATTGGCTGTCATACTTGCTGTCTTTCCTGGACAACTGTACAATGGGTGTGCTGAAGAATGTATATTGACTCCCATCGTGCAACAGTACATTACACAGAATATTACACATGTTTTCTGCACACTGGTCATCTCATAAATAGGATAGCTGTTATTTACATCTCCTAAAGCATGTTTTGCACATACACTGGAGTTCTGCATGAGCTCGATGGGGATCAGAAGGCATTTATAATGAAACATAGCACAGAAGGGTTTAGTATACTATATATGTGTTTCAGTAGTTTACTGACTTATTTATGCCTGATGCTTCCTGTTAGGTGCAGGTAAAGAGGTTTACAGTGTCTGCACTGTGTCGGGCTCCCATGTCTAGATCTGAGCAGTATGGGTGAATAGTCCAGCACAGGCAATGTGCAGCTCAGTGGTCCATTCTGCATCCCTGTTCTGTCAGTGGAACACCTGGTGTTTGCAGCTGCCTTTTTTGTCAGGGGGTGTAAGGTAACCTTTCCCATGCTTACACACCTCTGGTGTCCTACATGGCTTTTTAGGAAGTATATGGTGTGTTGGTTGTACCTTACAGTAAGGGTATGCACTTAACTGACAATTTATAGCTAACAGACATGCAGTGTTATCAGTGAGGGTCATATATTATCAGAGGGACTGTCCATGTGTTTATGTTAAATGCTTGTACAGGGGCTCATAGTGGATGAATATATGTTTCACTGCCCTTGACTGTGTTTCAAATGCCAGTCTAGCATTGTCTGTATGTCAGCATTGAGGCTGGCTGCATGTGTCCTGTCAGATGTAACATCACAGCATGCATTGTATGTCTGTAAGAGTGCTACTTTACCACTGTGTAGTAGGACATCATCATGTCCAATAATGTGTTTGCCTAAACAATGTATGCTGCAGTACATTGGTGCATATAACGCAATGTCCTATATCCATGCATTACATGGGTGCATATATCGCAATGTCCTATATCCACGCAGTACATGGGTGCATATATCAGAATGTCCTATATCCATATTACAGCATTAAATAAGACCATTCAGGCATAGTGACTGGCATTTTTGATGTAGTACACATTTATGTGATTTAAAGTCATAATTCATTGAGTATGATGCACCACATTTCAAACATATATTTATAATTGCACTAATGTTTCTGGAGCACAGAATAGCTGTGTGATGTACAGACAAGTGTATTACAGAACATAAGGGATATTTGAACAGTGCATTTCATTCTGGATCTCTGCCTCATATGTGTCTTTTAATATATTCCATGAACTGTGTAAAGTAGTGAGTGACCTATATGTACTATGAGGTGTGCTTACTTGGATATGCAAACATGACTGTTGTGTATTACCTCAGTGCATGGGCTATGTATAGCAGTTCAACACAGGTGTATTACACCTGACACTGTATATGTGTTTGCATGTTTGTGTCCTGCAGTGCCATGTATGACATGTATGTGAATGGTAAACTTTTAATTTATGTGTGAATTGAATCGGTGACTAATAATAATAATAATAATAATAATAATAAAATATAATGCATCAATTCTTTGGAATTATGGCCTGCACTATGCATGACACCTTTAGAGAGATTGTCACTGAACTTCTTCATCAGCTTCAGCCCTATCAGGAAGGTATATCTGGCACATAAGTAAGAAGTGTGTGTGTGTGTGTGTGTGTGTGTGTGTGTGTGTGTGTGTGTGTGTGTGTGTGTGTGTACGTACATGTATGTGGTCCTTCAGTGTTTAATGTGGTATGCATGTCATTGCTACATAGTTCTGCATTGTGGATATCATAGTACATATTTGTCCATCTGCTGCAGATGATGGTTATACTCTCCCTGTAATACATTGCTGCAATTAAACAGGACTGGCTGTTGTGTTATACCTTGCCATGTGACCTTCTGGTCTATGTCCTGTGTACTTCTCTTTACCTGTGGTATATCTGTAACATCATTGTAACTTCACTTGCTGAGCCAAATTTGTGCTGACCAGCACACTGTCATGAAGAAGCATTTATGCTCCTGGTTGTTAGCATTATCACCTACAGTGTGCGACACCCTAGGATGTGTACAAGGCAGAAGCAGAGATTTCCACTGATTTTTACTGCAGTACTGTGTTACTACCCATGCATTGTCACTCCATTGAATATGTGCTGATGGCCACCAAGGCCACTGAAGTCACTGTCACATGTCTGATACCTTGTATGTCTGAACATTACATGTACTATCAGCAGTTGAATATTAACTGTGGAATGACAATGTTGTTAAGGTGTAGTCCATGTCTGCATGACCTCTTACTGTGTAGACTACCCTGTGCAAACATGTACCCTTTGCAGTTTATATTCTTATACAACAATGTCCACCTGTTGTACTTATTCTTATACAACAATGTCCACCTGTTGTACTGTGAATGGTTAACATGGCAGAGTTTCCCTCATTATGTGGAATGAATCAGTATTCAGGATTACATGTGCATTAGGAGAACATCTAACTGATTTACTTGTTAGGTGTCTGTGTGTGATAATGGCACGTTAACCATTTGTTTCAGTCTGTCCTGTACCCCTGTGTTGTTATGCATGAGTGTGCACCGTGTACTTTTTTCACAACTGTGACTTGTTCATCTCTGCGCTTTGCATATGGCACATATAAAAGCATTCTGATGTAATAGACAGTGCCATGTACCAGGTGCATGTAGTGTACACATCAGCTTCTCCCTGGTCATCACTCATAGGTTGCAGTCGTACAATTGTGCAGTACAGGTGCACACTACCTGCATGTTTTTGCACTATTAGTAGGGTCTACATTTCTGGCAGTGAAGTAGTTTATGTACAATATACACTGTTAAGTGTGTGTGTGTGTGTCTGTGTGTGTGTGTGTGTGTGTGTGTGTGTGTGTGTGTGTGTGTGTGTGTGTGTGTGTGTGTCTAGCACATGTTGCAACATATTTTTGACATAACATACCTCATTCCTTCATGACATGATCAATTGTTTTTCGTGTCATTATCATGAATACCGGATTCCACTTTATGCAATGTGTGTCGCACATGCCCCTTTGGCACCTTATCAGGTGACTTTGTAGTCAGATGTGCCCTTACAAGACATGTGCAAAAATGACAGTGCCACATTTTCATGGCACTGAGAAGTTTTCAGTATGTTTACATAACTTTGCATATGTATAGATCAGTGAGTTTGTTACATGTTGTGCCGCAACCCTTGCTTATGACAATTTTGCTGCTCTCGATCATTAATGTGTCATGTTTAACACTTGCACACATTCAGTGCCACACCTTTAGTTAGTCCCCACCCTACACAGACTTCCATTATCATGCAACAAAGGTACCAATACTTAATTGATTGTATTTAGAACTTTGGGCATGTTTTACAATGTGTTTTGGCACAAAGGCATCAATCTATATGTGGGATGTGCCTGCAGAACTCCCCCTTACATACATGCATGTATTCATTTAGTAACCAGGTAAGTGAATTGGTCCACAACACTCCTTTCAGCCTAAACCCTGGCCTCAGGATCAAGGATAAGAATATATATGGACAGAAACAGCCAGCATGTATTTGAGAAGAGGAAAGAAGGAATAAAGCCATACAGAGATGAGGAGAGCATGAAACATTCACATAAACAGTGACTGGAAGTCAGGACTGAACCCCAGACCCTGAAACTATGCATTTCTTTACAGGAATATTAAAAATGTGCTTTCGCTTGTTAATAATATTAGCACAAAACTCTATGACTGCAAAAGCTGAATAGAAAGTATCACTGACAATTTTTCATTTTTGGTCTTAGGCGACATAGTTCAGTAATCCTCTCCATATTGTTTTCATGACATTGTGCAAATATGCTGCTAACATACATTATATCTGATGTAATCAGTATTCAGCAGATTTAAAAGAATTATCAGAAAATGCAGGAATTAAGGTCAACCAGTGACAAAATTATGAACTGGTTATGGAGTACCTTAATAGTATGTGCTCATTGCATCAAAAATATATATAAACATATATTAGACTGTGATGCAGAATGCTGCAAGGGAGGGTCAGCATGCTTACAATGTAAAAAGTGATTTTTTCCTACGGAAGTTATGTAAAAGAGTATGGTATACAACATTTTCATGCAAAAATACATGGATGTCTTTCACTGAACTATGCGTCTGTGTTTGATTATGACTTCTGCTACAAAGACACAAAACTTTAAAGGTTCCTGGTAGTCACATACCACAATGTTACTCTTTTCTAGACAGCTCATCTCATTCTGGACACTATCGGAGTCATCCATTCTAACTAGCTAAGTCTTGTAGACATAAAAAGTTTAAGGCAATAATCCTAATGTATCATTCAAGCACCTGTTTCAGTAATGCAGTTCCAAGGGAACTGGGATGGAAGCTATTCCTGACGTAGTACTTCAAATCCCGAGGCTTTTCCTTGCTATCACAGTCTCCTGCTCCTTTCCCAGCTTTCTCAGCCAGCATTGAACTGCCTAATCCCTTCTGTCCTTGCGGTGCTGTGTTTGGAATAGGTAGCACCTCCAAGGGTGCTATTGCAGTCTGCAAGTCATTAAAGCCCCTACTGGTAACCATTTGAAAGGGTGGGACTGTCCAAGATGCCATTTCTCAGAGGTATGACAATCTTGGTGTTGGTGTATACATAAATTCGGGGGAAGGGGGCTTGTCCCCCACTGGAAAAAGAAATTTAAAGGAGAAAAGATATTTTCAAAATTCATTTTTCTCCTGTGTTTTGAGGCTTTCTTTCCAGCTTGTCAGCACTCAGCATTTTGAGTGTCAACATTAAAATATGGAGTCACTGTGACTAAATCAGAGGCCCTCTCCATTGCCTCATGTACATTTCCTTCCACAAGATCATTGGATTCTACATGGTCCACTGTATGGGGATGTCCCTCTCCATTTAAGAACAGTATGTTGACTTTTTAGCCCATCCTAGCAAGGGTTTTGATAGGGACTATGTCCACCTGCAGCAAAATACTGTGTCTTCCTTACAAGCACATAATGTGCATAGTAAGTGAATGCACCCAGCAGTACCCTGCCTGTTCCCCCTTGATTATTCTACTTACCTCCTGTCCTGGACTGCTTGTCCATTGACATCCTTTCGGCTATTCTTTTTCCTTTTTCCTTTCTCCTTTGGACTTCTCCTCTCTGTTTCCCATACTGCTAAGTTCTTCCTCCTTCCACAAACGCTCTCTGTCTCCTTTCTCCATATTGTCGTAGAGGTGCTTTCTTTTACTTGACATTCTCTAGCTTTGCGTCTCTTCTTCTGGGCTGGTTTGCTTTGGGAAGGGTTTAATTAGAGCAGTTTTCCAGATCTGTGGCATGATGATTTGTGTGAGACACAGATTATATATGTAGGTGAGAGGAAGACATAGGTGCTCTCTGCAGTGATACATGAACCAGCGACATACTTCAAAGTACCTTAACCACAGATGTAATATCTCCACCCCAGATTCATTAACAAATTTGTACAACGTTGAGGATTGTAGTTATAACCCTTAAGATAACAATGGGAACCCACTTACACAGGCTAAATAATATTGTTAGTCCACCCTTGTTATGTAGCTCGTTTTCCTCAAATAAATTTCATAACTTCTCACGGTGATTCATTTTTTTCCACTGGCAATATATTAAGAGATGAGCATTTTGTTTTGATCTGCACATAAAATTGTATTTGTTTTCATGGAAGTTCAGCTGACTGTTTTTCACATCACAGATTGACCCGTTGTCTATATTAGGACCTAAGTATGCAGTGTGCCTTACCTGTGTGTGTGTGTTATTAAACTGTTTTGTACTGTGTTACCCCCCTTTTCTGTGACCCAGCTGCGTAATCCTTTATTTTCTACTATACCCATGTGTTATTGAGTATGTTTCACATTACTTTCCTGTGTTGCTTGCCAAATGGCCTTCTTTTTGTCTGTTTATCCAGGCTATGAAACACTTTGGAGCTGTTCCTTCTGGGTCCTTTCTGTAAATAGACACTATCTAGGCCAATAGGGGCAACTCAATCAATACCATATAATAAATAGTTAAAAAAAATAAAGAAAAGCAGACAAAAAGTATTTCAAATAAATAAAGAAAAACATAAAATACACTCCCATTTTAACTAAAATGACCAACTTTAAGTATTGAATATAAACCATGCAGTAATGTAAACAAACATTGTCTGAAAACATGATCATGACAAGTTTTCTATGTGCTCCTTTGTTAGAACAAATAAATGTCAAGGCATTTCATTCGACTACATGCAAATTGAATTCAGTCATACAATCAGCTCTTCATAAAATGCAAGACAATCTATGCTTGAATGAAGTGTGAGATCAAACCTGTTCAGTTTAAAACTGAAGCATATGCCTTTTATGTACTGTATTATATTATGTTAATTTCTTTCTGAAAGCCCATGAACAGCAGAGTTGTGTGGATTTATGCCTGAATTAAAATTTTTGAATGCCTTGGTTTTTGTACACTAGTCACACAATCAAATATTTAACAGTAAGCACTTCAAGTGGTGAAAATGACTTATTGTCTTTAGTTACTGATTGCTATAAATGTTGGTTTATAAATATATTAAAAGTCCCACCAACATAAAGTGACATAAATGGACAAAGGAAGAAAAACAATTAAGCGATGAAGAAGAAGATGAAGTATCAATTGGGACAGTATATTTTTGTAAACCAGACTTTATTCACAACATGCTTCATCAGGCACATTTAGTTAAATCCCAATTCACTCAAAATACTAGGAAGATTGTTTCATTGAAGTCACATACCTGCGCTTGTAGGGAGGTTCACATCAGTCCAGGGTTAGATTTAGCATATTTAGAAAAGTGAGGATTATGCAGTGCTGAAGGAATTAACCCCTTGCAGAACTACTTTTTGTGGTAGTTATTAAAATTGTAATTTCCTCTCGTACACTTTTTTTTGCAATATTTGTAACTTCACCCACTGTTGGGTCAACGGATAATATATGTCTGCTAACCGATATATAAGCTTAGTGGCTTTAAATATAACAATATGGAAGGCTGAAACTACTTGGGATGTTTGGCAAATGAACATTGTGCTTTACACGACCACTGTAACTTTCATTATACAAAAGCAACTTCAATATATGCAGTCATTAATTCTAAAAACTGTTATATTAGCTCTGGGTACATGGGCTTCATTCTTTCTACTATCTTAACTACATTGGACACTTCTAACATGAACCTTGAGATCTTGTGAGAGAAAGAACTGTAAGTCTCCTCTTCATCTGACTAATTCCTCAATGTTCTTTAGCAAGCTTCACCTGTACCGGTACATTTCACCTTTAAATATGGTCAGACAGTGTTATCTTGTAAATGTAACATTTCTACAGCCCCAAGATTCAGAGATTACAGCTCCGTCTTCTAAACATTTTCTCTGTAATCCTTGACTCACATTGTATACAACTCATTTAACTGCTTCTAAATAGCAGCTACAGATAAATTTATCACTAAAACCTGTTTTATGTAAATTGTTTATGTTTTTTCTTATCATTATGTCATTGCACTAGTAAATACAATTCAAGACTTACTGTAGCTCACAAGCCCGTCTTTAAATCTCTGTCTATTCCCATCTTTAGATCTCACATTCTTATTGTTTACGCGAGCTAAAGCAAATAAAAACAGGCAATCAGTTTCATTATCAGTGAGACCTTTACAGTTGATGACTGTCTTTCTGTTTCACAGTACAAATTAAGAGAAACATGTTATCCCATTGGGCTGACAGGTTAAAGGTCTGTCTGCCTCTTTTACTGTTCAGGCAGAACTAATTCATCAACAGAAAGGAGCCAAAAATCTTAACTAAGGATGAAAGCGTACTACGTGTTACTCGCATCTCATTACTGAAAGAAGATTAAAGACTTCTAGTTGCGTGAATCAGTCACATTTTGTACTTCACAGACAAATTGTAATCATTTGTGCGCTCCCATCTGGCAGCACCACTACAGACAAATGGGACGTGATCCTGAGTGAAGCTTCTATGAAACAGAAACAGATCAATTTCAGCATACAAAGCACAACATATTAGCAGTTATTTCAGTAGAAGCAGAGATGGCTTTCTTTTTTCAAACTTTGGTTTGCATCAAAGCACATGAACGTATTCAAAGCACAAAAATTCAGTAAGTGGTTAAGCAGATTCGCATTTCATTATCTTATCCATCAGAATTATGTAGGCCTATGTTATACATCTTAATGCTTTATTTAAGTACTTATATAAGAAGGATAACCGATTCTTCTCTGCTCTTTCTTTCGAGAGGGACATCTAATATGTACTTTGCTGACATTATCTGTGCAGGAAAATAATACCCCTCAGCTGTCCCTGATTTTGACTCCAATTTTAACTCTGTCCTTCTTAATCCGTCCTAATCCTTAGAGAAAAATTGATGAATTACACTTAACTAGTGACAATAATTAGAGTAATGGACTTATTTCACTTCAGAAAATGTATGCTAATTCACATTTTCTTTTTTTTCTGTTAATGTCTCAAGTTAGTAGTACTAATATTTTAAAAGTGTCCCTGATTGTCTCTGATTATTTCTGGATTTGTCCCTGATTCATTAAGATTTGTCCGTGATTGGTTGAGAGGTATGAGTGGTTCTCTGAATTTTTTTTGTTTGTGGAAGTAAGTCAGGTGTCTATTTATTTGTTTATTTATTTATTTTGTGTGACAGCCATAGTAGCAACAAGAGACATTCCCTTTACATCTCATAGTCAAGGCAGGAAATATACCCACTGTGAAAATGCAAGCAGCCAAGGATATTGACTGAAATCAATGCGGTTCTTCTAAATTTCACCCTGGCTGATGGAGTTAAGTCAGTCTTCAGCTCAGTGCTTTGATGGTTGTGATGTGGTATCTTCTGCAGAAGGGTTATGGTTCACAGGACTTCAAGCTAATCCTTTTGACAAATAAATGTCTTAGTATGCAAAGTTAATTGCTCAAAACATTTCATTCCATTACTGTAAAAGTTTAAAGGAATAAAAGGACATGAGTACATGGAAAATATAAAGAACAGTATACATCTGAAAGGAGTACTTAGCGTGAACTACTGTAAAGCTTTTCATAAAATATAGTAGATAGGTACATCCGTGTGATAACTTTTATAAGCATATAGTATCCCTCATTCATACTACAAACCCTCTGCCAAGCCATCTCACCTTTGATTTTTCTACCTCTAAAAGTTGCACCAACACTGGGATTAATGCTGATGGGAGCTAGTTGAATATAGCAAAAGGGAGCTAATCAGCTGCAGTCATGTGATAGCTATAGATGCTTTCCATTGTTTACTAGGAAGTAGTGTGTAACACCTGGCATTATACATATAAGGTTAAAGCAATGAACTCCTTAAGACTTGCACACTGTGTGGGTTTGAGCAAGTGACTTAATCATGCACAGTACTGCAAATTAACCCAAAAAAGAAACCATTGTGTTAATGAATCTCATTCACTTAGTAAATGAATAAAATCACTGTGCTTAATGCATCTCATTCATGTAATAAATGTATAAAATCATTATACAAATTGTATCATGTACATACCTGCCATACATCCAGATACATTCAGCCCCCTGTTAAATGCATGGTTAGTACAATAGGCCCAACGTCTTTAGGTGAGTAGAGAGACAGGTGTCACTGACCTTCAATCTCTGTTTATAAGCTGACCTTCTACCAGCCCAGGCTTAGTTACAAGCCTATGACACTGGCAGTGTATACAAATGTAGTGTCCTGTACCAGTTAGTAAACTGAGAAAGGGCTCAAAATAGTATGTAAATACTACAGGAATATACAGATCACTGAGAAAGGACTAAAATAAGTGGTGAAGTTTGCATGCTCATAGGCAGGTCTCATATATGTTGTCACAGGTAACCCATTCTGAGTTACATTGATACCTTTGTTTGTTCTTGTCTACTTTTTGAAATTAGTACTTTAGAGAGCATTGTTTAACAAACAAGTGCCAGATTTATTAATATGTATTCTTTGCATTGTTATTGCATTTTAAACAGAATATATAAGTAAACTTTGCTCATACATTTTTGTGTTGATACAGGGTATGCATCATACCTCGCAACTGTACAGATTTTCGCAGAATGTGCAGATTTTTGCCTCATATGTTTGGTGTGTTCCTCTTACAATCTGTACCTTTCTGGCAAATACCTGAGAACTGAAGTCATTAAATAATGACAAACATTTGAGTTTAAGACTCCAAATCCTTCAGAAAAGTCATACTAATGCAAAACCTATTATTCTGTCAACTATCTATGTTTGTAAGAGCAATATTTAAAATCTGCCCCTATTTGTCCCCCCATCATTTTAGGCTTTGTCCAGATTTTGTGATCTAGGAGGTTGAGAGGTATGGTATGCATATCAGTTTATACTTGTTCTGCTCTCCCTAGAAATTATTTTAAACTACTAGCTAGGCCCCTGCATGTGGATAATGAAAAACAGGTCACTGCAAATGTCTTACAACATCTCACCTTACTCAGCAGAAAAGTTGTGGGGTTATTAACTTGTTGCTGACTGAGGGCAAACAAAATATTCCATTTCAGAAACATGGTTTCAGTCAGGTGTTTTACTGGGCTGGTTATACTGTCTCCTCGTATGTGCATAATATATACAATTTCCTCAGTCAAGTTGACAGAGGAGATAACATTTAACATAAATATTTAAAAACACCAGGCAAGCATCTGCTGGATAGGGCAGGCCTTGTGGAACCAAGCAGGCTAGCAGACAGAGATCTAAAGCAATACCCAACATTTCCAGGAAGCAGGGAATGTGAATACAAGAAAAATGGCAGAGTTTACACAACCAGAGATATATATTACATATATATTATATATATATATATATATATATATATATAGTATATTATTATTATATATTACTGAAAAAGAAAAACTAATGAAGTTTATTTAAAGAGAATCGGCAGTTAACAGAAAAGGTGAGTGCAGGAGGTGGCAGAATTGACAATCAATAGATAAGGTGAATGTTGGGTGAGGCAGAAAAAAGAGGAAGCAGCTGAAACATCAAGGATCAGGATGGGGCACTTAGCAAGTAATCACAGTGAATGAGGCACCAGTGTGAGATGAAGTGACAAAAGACATCCCACGTGAGCCTTAGTCCCAGATAATATGTAACAGAATATATATATATATTGCTCTCCAGGGCTGTACATGACAGCTCCTCTGCCTTCTCTCTGTCAACCCTTTTGTTCAGGAGAGATGGGAGTCAGGCATTCCTGGGGCAAGGCAAGAGCCTTATGTCCCATTTCTTTCAGGCTAGGAGCCCTAACTGGTACATGACTTCCTGGATAGAGCAGGTGGTAGAAAGCAGGCCAGCTTACTGATGCTGGGGTGGTGGCCCACTCTTTCTCTGTGGGTTTATCCTTCTCCTCCTTACCAGCTCCTCTGACCCACTGTCACTGTTTCTGTCTTCTAAGGGGAAGTA
The DNA here is from genome assembly GCF_019279795.1 of Protopterus annectens. NCBI lineage: Eukaryota > Metazoa > Chordata > Ceratodontiformes > Protopteridae > Protopterus > Protopterus annectens. The sequence continues at coordinate 64,895,634 of NC_056745.1, forward strand.
TGCCTTAACATGCAATGCTGCTAGACTAGACTCTACTGAGTAACAGTGCTGCTGCTAGATGTCACCCTTGTGGTGGGCCAGAGCTGCATCCCTTCCCCCAGGATGGTTGGGTCATCAGTGAGTGTTCACTTCTACCCTCCACAACCAGCTCCTACAGGTACCCAAGTAATCAAAGTCAAGTCACCTGCAACATAGTCAGGGGTTTATCAATATGGTGTATCAGGAATGGCAATATACAATGCCACACAGATGAATGCATAGAAGCTTTCATATACAAACTATATTATAATGGAGTGGAAAGTCTTAGGAAGAAATGTGAGGAAGAAAATGGAGGCAGAACACAGTATCCATGAATGCACTCTTACAGTCAGCAGAAGGCTTTGAAAGACACGGCATAATCTGTGATCTAACCAGATGACCCTCAAATCAATGGATGGCCAACGAAGGTGCTAAGGTCATACTCCTTTTTCACAAGGCCGCCACCAAAATGATAATCCCACCCACAGAATGTAGATAATGTAGGACTGTCAATACAGGCTGATAGCCCCTAACATTATACCAGTCTTGAAAGGGAAGATTTAGAAGGTTAACTGTAGAACAGAGCATGTGTATATGTTACTTTAAGAAGCATTTCCAGATGTGGGCATGTGCATATAGCAGCAGTGCCATTTTGAGAAAACAGCTGGAGTGTTAACATGTATGAGTGTGGTAGTCAGTCTGTTTATAAGTTTTATTATAAGTTTATTTAAGTTTAAGTTACAAAGCCTCATTCCTGATGTATTTGTGTGTAATAAAGCTGCTTGAACCAAACCCACAACTGTTCATCTGTTTAATCCTGACCGGATGAGCGACATAGTGTCAGAACCAGGAATGAGAGTGCAACGTCTTCAAGCCATGAGGTGCAGAGTTGACGGTGAAGGTATGTTGAGCAGGTTGGGTGATAACAGTGTTCAAATGATCAAAAAAAGTCCAGAAATTAACTTCAGGTAACCAAAATTTGCGCAAATTATTTATTTTGCAAAGAAAATGAAATGGAGCATTTGTAAGGCACAAAATGCATTATTAATCAAATGAGTAGCACAAAACACATTGTTAATCAAACGAATGGCATGAAACACATTATTAATTAAATGAAGTGTTTGAAACCACAATATTTGATAAAACTGTCAGAAATATTTATATGGGTCTCAGAATTACCTTTGGTTTGCATAACGAGCATGTTTAAAGTACAGCGAGCGCAGGTATAATGAGCAGGATAAACGGGTATAACGAGCACAATTAAATGGGTAAAATAAACTTAAAGAACAAAGTGACTGCATTCTTTTAGTAAAAGACCATGTTTTGGGCACAAACTACTATTTCGCATTGACTGAAGCCATTCAAAGCATAACTAGAGTTGTTCAAAGTATCTCAGAGTGTGGAAAGTGTTTGCAGAGTGTGTGCTTTATTACGGTGCAATTATTTGAAAATGTCTGCTGTGCACAAAGGACAGTTATTTTGCAAATTGCAGTCAAAGTACTGCCATTTCAAAATAGTTTCTTGTGCTGTATACATTTATTTGTAGAGTGCCACCATTTCAAAGTGTTTCTTACACTGTACAGAGTTATTTCACAAAGTACAGCCATTTTGAAAGTTCTTTGCTGTATATAGTTTATTTGCAAATTGCATTCATTTCAAAGTGTTTCTTACTCTGAGCTTCTTCTGCTGTGTACAGTTTGTTTGAAAAGTACAGTAATTTCAAAGTATTTGTTACATTGATAAGGACTGATTTCGCAAAGTACAGTGATTTTAAAGTGTTCTTGTGCTATGGACACTTATTTAGCAGAGTGCAGTTATTTCAAAGAGTCTGTTGTGCTACTGGGCATGATTACAACTTCTGACATAAACGTCTGGCATACATTTATGTGTGTATGTTCGTAAATAATTCCAAGCATCTTCACTACTGTGTGTTAATGTGGTAGAGACATTTTGCAGACCCAGTCCACTTGTGTTTGATCATAATATTGCAGAGAATTTCAGAGTATATGAGCAGGAATATGATATTTTCAGACAAGCATCTTTTTCTGACAAAGATTTACATACAAGGGCATTCATTTTGCTTAAGTTAGTTAGGTCAGAGACCACTGAAAGAGAGCATTCATTTGTTTATGCACCAGCAGTATATGCAGGAGAAGGGGAAACAGCCATATTGTTGTACTGGCTGAATCAAGAGAGGATCCTGAATGCTTAAAATATAAATTTAGAGAAATGTGGAACCCCTAGACAAATGCTGCATTAGAGAGGCATCTATTTTATACAAGAGACCAAAAGCCAGGTGAAACTTTTGCAGCTTATATCACTGACTTGAGAAATAATATTTAGTGATTTGAAAGATGAGTTAATAAAAGACAGACTTGTGTGTGATGTTAATAATGCTGCAGTTAGAAAGATTTTGCTTCATGACAGTGATTTAATGTTGAGCAAAGCCATAGAGATTTGTCAAATCCGTGAGCTCAAAGAAAGACACGCAAGTATGCTTCCAAGTGACAAGAGCTTAATTTCAGCAGCCTTTAGAGCAAGCATAGACAGCATGCAGCACGTGGCAAGCAGAAACAGCCCTAAGCACATGGCAGCTGCAACCCCTGGGGATTCCCAGGGAGGACCCATAACTTTCTAGCAAGTTCTAAGACCAGCTCAGCAAAACGGACATGCTCAGTGCAGTACAATGGTGAGTCAGCAAAACCCAAGTCAAGTCTTGTTGTTAACTGTTGTAACTGTGGTGCCAATCATGAGTCTAAAAGAGAAAAGTGCTTAGCATTTGGTCAGCAATGCCACAAGTGTAAAAAATGGAACCACTTTCAAAAGTTTTGTAAATCCAGCAAGCCTCATTCAGTTATTAAGAAAGGTCACTCTAAAAAGCAAGTTGATCATGTAGAAAGCTGCGACCCTACTTTCTGTGTAGATGGTGTATCAGTGGTCTGTAAAAAGGTTAATGCAGTTGATTTGTTGGCAAAGAACAAAGTATTTTGTACTGTCCTGATCAATGGTAAACCCACAGAGCTCAAAGTAGACACTGGTTCAAAGTGTAATGTAATGTCATCAGAAACATTTGCTAGAGTGAGAGCTGGTGAGCAACTTAATTTGGCTAATTGTGCAAAGCTTGTTGCTTATGGAGGTGAAGAGATTCAAACTGAAGGCTCAGTAGTGCTTTCATGTTATTTGGCTGGGAACAGTTACAGCTTGCAATTTTATGTAGTCAGAAGACCTTTGCAATCATTATTAGGTCTCAGAGACATTTGAGAATGAAACTGCTTTCTTTTACCAAAGAAGTACATCATGTAAGCACATGTCCCAGTTCCAGCTTCAGTGATGCTATTTTCTCACAGTATGCTGATGTTTTCAGTGACAGCAAACTTTCAGTTGTGTACTCCATGAAAGTAGACCCAAGAGGTCAGTCCAGTGGTCAGACCAGCAAGGAGACTTCCAATAGCTATACAGGACAAAGTCAAGGTCCAGTTAGACAAAATGGTGCAGCAAGGTGTGATTTGTCCAGTCACAGAACCAACTGAGTGGGTGTCTTCCATGGTAGCTGCTCATAAGAAAAGCTTGCAGGAAATCAGAATATGCATTGACCCAAGAGACTTGAACAAGTCATTAAAGAGACCTCATCATCCTATGCATACAGTCGAGGGGGTTGCCACCCTTATGCCAAATGCTGCTGCTTTTTCTGTCTTAGATGCAAAGAGTTCATTTTGGCAAGTAATGCTTGATCACAGATCTTCACTACTGACTACATTCAACACACCATTTGGTAGATATAGATTCCTCAGGATGCCTTCTGGAATAAATTCTGCCAGTGAAGTCTTTCAACATGCAATGGAGCAAATTTTTTTGGGCTATCCGTGTGCAATAATAGTTGATGATTTACTGGTTGGAGGTAATGGTAAAGCAGAGCATGACAGAAACCTCAGGAAAGTTCTGGACAGAGCGCATGAAGTGAACTTGAAGCTCAGTCCTCTGAAATGTAAATTTAGACTACCAGACGATACTTATGTAGGTCATTTATTTACCAGTAAATGCTTATGACCCTTCTAAACAAGCAGCAATTCTTGAGATGCAGCCCCAGACAATGTCCAAACCCTACAGCATTTCCTTGGTATGGTTAACTATTTGGGTAAAATTTATCCCTGACTTTAGTGAGTTATCAGCACCTTTAAGAGAGCTGGCATGCAGAAATGTTTCCTGGACATGGTTAGAACAGCATCAGCGAGCATTTGATAACCTCAAACAGCAAATTGCCAACCCGCCTGCACTGAGATACTATGATGTCCACAAACCAGTAGTTATTTCCTGTGATGCTTCAAAGTTCGAACTTGGTGCAGTTATTCTTCAGGAGGGCAGACCTGTTGCCTATGCATCTAGGTCTCTTACCTAAAACTGAGATACAGTATGCTCAGATCGAGAAGGAACTTTTGGAAATTGTGTTTGCATGTTCAAAGTTCTATGATTATATTTATGGCTGAGCTGTACAAGTCAAAACTGATCACCAACCTCTAGTCACTATTGTAAAGAAGCCTATGCATACTGCTCCAGCAAGACTACAAAGAATGATGCTCAGATTACAAAAATATAACTTCAAAATGGTCTACACAAAAGGCAAATTTCCTTATCTGTCTGATACCTTATCCAGATCACCCAGAAATACTACAAAACAACTTGATGCTGAGAATTTTGACTCTGATGTCATGGAAGTGCTTAATATTTCTACCATGAGACTTATAGGTTCATAGGTTCATAGGTAGATACTAGGCTATCTGCCCTAGGGCATTTATAAGCCTAGCCAGAGTGTATTTGGCTTCCGCCTCCCTATTAGATTAGCCTACTGTGCCTCTGTAAAGTAGGTCACAGAAGGTACCCTTTTAAGATTAGTTTACTGTGCCTCTGTATAGCAGGGACACAGAAGAGATCACAAGTGTGAATTTGTGATTTCCCATCCACGCGTCCAGATTTCGCTTGAAGAGGGTCAGCGAGGGGCTATGTCTAACATGAATTGGGATTCTATTCCAGAGTGAGGGGAGCCTCTAGGAAATGAATCTGTCCCTCCAGCATGTCCTATTTATTTTTGTGCTGAGGTTTAGGTCCCTGGAGCGTGTAGCTCTAAGGGACTTGAACTAAGAGATCATACAAAGACTGATCCAATTTTGCAGAATCTCAACCACGTCATCAATGTTGGATGGCATTCAAAGTAATCTTGTGTACCGCTAGAAGTACAACCTGAGATGCTGATGGGAGATGGTATCATTTTCAAAGGTCACAAAGTTGTTGTTCCTACTTCCTTACAACATGAATACATTCTGATTTTGCATCATGGCCACCTAGGTTCCGATTCTACAAAAAGAAGTGCGAGAGGACTAGTATTTTGGCTTTCTCTATCAAAGGACATTTATATAGTGCTTTCGTTTTGTTCAGTATGCAACAGTACTAAACTGCATTTGCAAAAAGAACCACTTCAGCTAAGCCAGATTCCTGAACTACCTTGGTCAACAGTACACTGACATATTTGAGTGGACCAATCAGCATTACTTATTGTTGGTAGACTCTTATTTAAACTGGTTTGGGATCAATTTGCTACCTAACCTAACATCCACTGCTGTTATTACTAAGATGAAACATCATTTCTCAATCCATGGTAGTCCACATGAAGTTATTTCTGACAACAGTACCCAGTAAATTGTTCCACAAATTTGCAGAAAAAGTGGGACTTTATCCATGTTACTAGTGGTCCAGAATACCCACAGTCAAACAGCTTTGCTGAATGCACAGTACAGAGTGCAAAGCAATTACTAGAGAGGTCAAAGTATGACAATACTGATATCGTCTTGAATTTGCTTAATCTCAGAAATATACACCATGACAGCCTACTTGGCTTGCCTGCTCAGTGACTTCTATCTAGGCAAACCAGAACAACCTTGCCTATCAGTTCTAGTTTGTTGGTGCCTAATGCTGAAAACAACAGAGCAATCAAAGCCCAACTCTTTAAGAAGCGTTCCTTTCATAAGTCCAGCTATGATAAAATGAGCAGATTTCTTAGTCTGTTGAAAGAAGGAGAGACGGTAAGAATGCAACCAGTGAAAGGCTTTGATCGAATTGGTCAAGTGAGAGGCACATGTGCTGAACCAAGATCTTAGTTAGTGGAATTCGAGGGTATAGAATACAGGAAAAACTGTAGGCATATTCTTCCTGTGTCAGAAATGATATCGCAGCATCATACCTGTGATAAAGACTCTAGATCTCAGGACAATCCTAACAATGTTCATACCAAAGCACGTCTCAGTATCCATTCCCATTCCTGATAATGTCCCAGATGCCCCCAAAGTTGAACATTCCTCGAAGACCATCCCCATTACTAGATCCAATTCTGAGTTTTATGTTACAAGATCAGGTCTTATTTCGAGACCTAGTGTGAAATACACAGCAACCTGGACATGATTGTTTTATATGTGTCTGATTGTGTGTGATTGCATGTCCAAGAATTAGTTGTGTATAACTGCATGTCAGAAAATCATTTCTGTGTAATTGCATGTCATTGAATACTATCATTTAGTATATGATTCATTTCTCAAAGAGGAAGGATGTAGAACAGAGCATGTGTATGTACCTTTAAGAAGCATTTCCAGATGTAGCACATGCATATAAATAGTGAGCATGTGCAGACAGCAGTGCCATTTTAAGAGAACAGCCAGAGTGTTAACATGTATGAGTGTAGTAGTCAGTCTGTTTATAAGTTTATTTAAGTTAAGTTACAAAGCCTCAGTCCTGATGTGTTTGTGTGTAATAAAGCTGCTTGAACTGAACTCACGATTGTTCGCCTGCTTTATCCTGACCGGGCGAATGACAGTATCTATGCAGCTATATTCATCTTATTAGACCAAGCAGGATTCTGAAGGCTTTTAGAGGAATATGAGATGGGCAAAAGACATCACAGTAGCATTACCTGCTCTGGGATGGAGACACTATATAGTTTTAAGGCACAACCTTGGGAAGACTGAGTGTTTTAAGTCTGTATTTATCTGATGACCATTTTAATTTAATGGAAGCTAGAGCAAGCTCTACCAATGCTGTACTTCCTGATAATCGGGGAAGTCTCAAGTTATTGAGGCACCTTAATCTTGAAGATAAAGAGCCACGGTGGAATAGGGCATATGGTCTTCACTCATACCTCTCACCCTCTTAATGCAAGAATTCCAGACAAAGCCAAAAATAATGGGGGAGATAAGGGTCCAAACGCAGGATCAAATTTTAAATATTTTAAATATTGCTCTTATAAACTTAAAGGTTGCTAGAATAATAGGTTTTGCATTGTCATGCATTTTTGAAGTATATGAAATCTGAAACTCAAATGTCAGTCAGTCTTTAGTAATTTTAATCTACGCTGTTTTTCCAGAAAAAAAAAAAAGAAAAAATATGAGGAAGAGACCAAAAATATGAGGCAAAACCTGGACATTCTGCAAATTTCTGGGTATTTGTGAGGTATGTGTTCACTTACTAGACATTAGACTGGATGAATTCAACCTACTCGTCTGCCTGTTAATTGAGGCCATAGTAGGACAGCAATCTACAGGGCAAATCTTATGTGTCATGGGATGTTCAATGTTCAATGTTTTATACTTCAGACTACAGGCCTAATAGACCTTCAAGGAGCCTAACTCCAATCCATATAGCATCATAAACACTTATCGCCGAAATACACAACTAATGCCTTTTTAAATAGACAAATTGTAGCCATTTTCTAATTCTAAGAGGCAGATACTTCCACCAGCAAGCAGCTCTAAGATGAAAAGAATTGCACAAAACTTTACTTTTACATTTAGGGATTACAACAAATAATCTTTATTTCTAGTTCCTTTCTGACAATACTTTTTTGTTATACCCACATTTACTCCTAACCTTTCAGATTTAAAACACATATGCATAAAGATTAAATTACCCCTAAATAATCTATATCTTATTGAGAATAAAGAAATCTCCCGGGGGGGGGGGCAGAGCCTAGATGGCCAACTGAGAGCAGTGAATTTTGAGAGCTCCATAAACTAGTACAATAATATATGAAAATGTTATTATTTTCAAGTTTAAAACATCAGAAATCTATAGATAAACTACTAAACTACATAAAGATCAATTTTGGTGCAGATATACAAAAATGTTCCTGTCAAGTAACTTGGAGATATATTGAGTTACTGAATATGAACAACTCAAGGAATTCTCATCCAGATGCTGCTTTGAAAAAAGAACTGCAATTGATGGCATCTACCTTACAGGAACTATCTTTGAAGATGGATGGCTTTAAAAATGACTTAGAAAACCTCAAATTAAATTCTCAAAAAAACAGACTGATACTCTCAAGGAACTATTACATTAACACCATACAAAAATAACAAATATAGAGACTTCTCTAAATGACATTGAAGGGAGACACAAAGAGGAAGAATTCCAAAAAGAATTTCTGCTTAAACAGAATACATGTCTGCTTAACAAAATAGATGACTTAGAAAACAGGAAAAGGAGAAACAACATAAGGATCTTTGGTCTGCCTGAAAACACTGAAGAAGAAGACATTATTTCATCATTAACAACCTGGAATCCTGAATTTTTAGACTTGAAAGAGAGACTTTCATTTGGAATTGAAAGGGCACATATAGCAATAAGGAAACCTGTTTCTAACTCAACAAATACTCCACTTAGATCCATAGTTATAACATTTCTTTCACTTCTGGACAAGGAACTAATATTAAAATCTGCTTGGGGGAAATCACCCTTAAAATACAATCAAAGCCTGATTAGGTTTGATAATGATTATTCTTCCAGAATACTAGAATAAAGGAAAAATGTCTGGCCAATAATAAACCTGTTGAAACAAAACAACATTAAAGCATAGCTGGCCTTTTCAGCCAAGATAAAAATACCTTTTGCCAATGAGATGAGAACCTTTATGACTTAGAAGAAGCTACTGTAGTCATCAAAAACAACAACATTGTGTCTATCCCAGATTAAATTGAATGGATGGCCCCTACTCCTAAAAGAATAAAAGGAACAAATCCTTGGACTGATGCTAGAAAGAAGAAACAAAAAAACTAATTCCAAGATAGCTGTCCCAAAAAAATAACTCTTACAACTACATCTCTCAAAGTATCAACTGATATGGTACATCACTTGTCATCTATTTTTATTTTAAAAAAAGGAGGGATTCTTAAACAACTGAGAAACAGTAATGATTTATTCAGAATGTTCAAAGAGTCCAATAATTCTTCACAAACAAAGGTAGGTCAAGATGGGTTACTATTTACATTATATATAAGCCAAACCAAGCAACATATAATACAAACATAAGTTTCTATTCCCCTACTTGAACTCAATGAATATTAATTTTGTTCATTTTTTATTGATTTTACTTATACAAATGTAAGTAATTAATTAACTAATTCAACAAGGTACCATTCATCAGAGTTCAGAGTCAAATGTAACAAATTAGCATCATATGTAACAGCAGTAACAGTAGAGTGTTTTGAAAAAAAATAGACTTCTTCAGTTAAAGTATGATTTAGAAATATCATGTATATTCTGGTTCAATAATGGTAGCAAGCTCTTAGTACAAATGTCATTATTATTTTGTCTAAACATAGTTAATATCAATTATTCAGGTATCATAGATTCGAGTGCTGTTTGGTCAGTCCTGATATGGTGTGCATGGATGCAGCTGTGTCTGACAGCTAGTACAAATGTCATTATTATTCTGTCTAAACATAGTTAATATCAATTATGGCATGTATCATAGCTTTGAAGTGCTGTTTGATTAAGCCTGACATGGTGTATGTGGATGCAGCTGTTTCTGGCAGCTGTTATATGTTGCCGTTTTCATCTCTGGGAAGCTGTGGGTTGCAGCCTGTGATCGAGGTTTACTGATGCTTGTGAATTAGGAAGAGACATTTCATGTTTTAGCCTGGATCCAGGGGAAGGAGGGGTGGATAGAATTGTGATTTGGGATATTTTGGCAGAGAAGAGTTTGTTTGTACTTCTGCTGAGTGAGAGGTGGGAGGGCTGAAGGAGTGTGTTGTCTCTTGTTGTGGCGGCTTGTTGGGAGGTTTTTTGTTTGTTGTTTTCTGTTTGCTCTCTGTTCTTTTCCTGGCTGCTGCCTCACTGAAAAGGAGGGAAATTTAGGCTTGACGTTGCAGTGAAGTAAAGCTTTGCTTCAGATGCATCATGAGCCTCTGGTATGCAGTACACAGACACACTAACAGAAACAGATGATCCCAGGTTGCTATGGCAATGGAGACAGAGTGACGATAATGCTTAATGGCTCTGAGGAGCCTTCGAGATGATTCTCGGCAGTGCTGCTTTTGGTTAAAAAAAAAAATATATATATATATATATATATATATATATATATATATATATATATATATATATATATAATAAAATGGCTGTTTTAAACCACAAGCACACACATTGATGGTGTCCCAACACTTCATTTAGCTCATTAAGTTGATTCTTGATACAAAAATAAATAATAAGCGCAATTTTATATTTAAAATATATTTTGGTCCAAACACATTAAGGACTTACATGAGTGGAAGTCTGAGTTATTGTGAAAGACTAAGAGCACTTGGTCTTATGCAGTACCCCTTGCAGTGGTCTGGGAGGTGAGCTTGCTCGAACGTGTTGGGCATATGGGGATAGCTGATTCTAGGGGTGCTTGGGATTGTCAGGAAGTGCTAGAGAGTCATCAGATTTCCTTCGTGGATTATCTGTGGGAATGGAAAGTGTGTTGAGTGGTTCACTGGCAGAGTGGCCACTGCATGGAACAAGCTGGTAAAATAGAACAGGACAAATATTGGTTTGGATATTTTAAGAACAGCCTGGAAACACACCACATGAACTAATGAATGGTATTCTGGCAAAAGTGGATGGGCATTGTTGCCCATGCTTGATGTACTGATATATGTGTATGTAAGGATGGAAATATACTTAAAACAAATAAGAAACTAGAAGGGTCTCATAATTTAAAGTCTATGGACTGTATAAACATGCTTGGAAGGAGCTAATAATAAGAATAAACTTTACAACTTGTGGTCTCTCAAATAACTAAGCAACAGCCAAAAAATAAAAAAACACAATAGTTATGTAATGTAAGATGTTAGTAAATCTAGACATAAAATATATAATCATCATATAAGATGATGCAGTCTGCTGAATTTAGATATTAAAGACAGGATTTAAAAACATGGGCTTGTGTATAATAACACTACTGTTTTAACTTGTCATAAATGGCATACACTACATTGAGCATCAAGCATGATGATTTTCTTATATAAGTAAATATGCATAACAAGTAATGTAATTGCTTTAACTTGAATTGTAGTTGTTGTAACCCATCTTGACCATATATAATACTTAAGTGGTTACCAAAGTAACTAATGTTTTCTACGTGACATCAAACTGACAAAGTTGTTCAAGGGAAACAATAGAAACCTGAACTTGAAATGTCACAGAATGCAGCAGTCATATTCTGAATAAATAGTATTAAATTGACAATAGACACTCAGTTTAATAACATGGGGTTATGTATAATAACACTACTGTTTTAACTTGTCATAAATGACATGCACTATATTGAACATCAAGGGGAAGCATGATTATGTTTCTCATATAAGTAAATGTGCATAACAAGTCATATAATTGCTTTAACTTGAATTGTGGTTTTGTAACCCATCTTGACCATACATAATACTTAAGCTGTTACCAATGTAACTCATGTTTTATACATGACATCAAACTGACAAAGTTGTTCAAGGGAAACAATAGAATCCTGAACTAGGAATATCACAGAATGTAACAATCATATTCTGAACAAATAGTATTAAATTGACCATAATCACTCAGTTTTAACCTTTGCTGCTTATACAAAATAGAATGTTGCCATTTAAATCTAGAAACTTTCGGTATATGCCATAAAATGTCAGTTTATGAGTATGGAAAGGGAACTTGTAATCATTAATCACAATAAGTGAATTTGTTGTTTTTAACCTATAATTTCATTCATTTTATAATAAGAAATGACAGAAATTAAAATCCTTATGTGTAGGAAATGGGGGGGGGGAAGAGGGATGCACTGATAATTAAAATGCACTAACTTTCATCAATGTTTACAAAAAATAAACTTGATGCTTTAAGTAAGTTAGCAACAAACAAAGTGATTGCTTAAATGCTGGCAAACAATGAAATATAACTTCTGATATATCTAGCAAAATACATTGTATTGTAAACATTAGGTATAAATATTATTACCATCTATTTATATTAAGTAATACGTTTTGAAAGACTTCATCAGTAAGGGTGAATATGTTAAATAACTGTGTGCTATAATCTTTTACTGAGGTTTTTATATATAATACATCCTACTTTACTATGATTGAATTGCTTGTCATCTATCTTTCAGGTAAATATTAATTGCTTATACAATAAGTAGACATTTATATTGTTTTAGAATTCTGTCTAATCTATATTAGTACTATATATGTTCAAAATAATATAAATATTGCTTATTCCTATTACAAATATTCTCCATATGGTAATTCAATTTATGGAGCTCAGATGTTCTGGATTGTCAAGGTATAAGTGATAATCTGATGAATTTAGGTTTATCCATCAGATTAGGAATGATATTCATTCCATGGCTAGTGCAGATCTTAGTTTTGTTAATATTTATTAGTTTAAATTTGTTATTTCACAAAAACAATTTTAGTATGCCTGACCAAAACATTACTTTATTGGTAAACACTCAAAGTATAAAACTGATAATTTCCTGTAAAAGTTCAAGCATATACTTTATAGTTATCAGAGGAAAATGTTTAATAGTCACAAGAAAACAAAAAATACTTAGTCTAAATAACCTAAGATGGATTTAACTTTATTATCTTTAAATACCAATGGCTTAAACAATCCTAGCAAGAGATCAAATCTACTAAAATATTTAAAACTGAACAAAGCACAAATTTCCTTCAAGAAACTCATTTCAAAACAAACGACAATTACAAATGGAATCCTAAGGAATATATGATATTGGCGCAATCCACTTATAAGACAAAGACAAAAGGGATAAAAAGTTTATGGAAAACAAATGTGATTAACCCAGATAAAGAAGACCTTATGGCATTAGTACTAGTTATATATAATAACATAATATGGACCCTAGGCAATCTATACTGGTTCCCAGGCATTGGATCAGGAACTGTTAAAAAACACTTGGATTTCATTTCCAATAATTCTAAAGGCAACTTAATATTAGGAGGATATTTTATCTGTATATTTGATATTCTGAAACTTCAAATAAAAGACTGCTACGTACGTCTGCTGTATCAAAAGCTTTAAACAGGTGGGTAGAATCATTTTATCTTGTATATACTCTCAAATTTAAAGAAGATAAATCTTTGCTCTTTTCCCATCAAGACCACATATTTGGTACCCAAACTAGAATAGATAAAATATTTGCTGCCCATGACTTACACTCTAAAATCTTTAATTTCTCAATCACTCCCTGCCCCCTTTCAGATCACAATTCATTGACACTAAAACTTCAAAATGGGTACAAACCATTAATCTTTAACTCCAGAATTCCAGCATATATAAGTAAAATTAAAGAGTTCAAACCCTGGATATTATCTGAATTACAGTTCTTCTAAGATATTAATTACACCACAGAGATAAATAAAATAATGATATGGGACTCATTAAAAGCTTACATATATGGTCAAACCCTAACTTGGTATAAAAAATCAGAGAATGGGATTCTGAATTATTAGATCTACAATCTAAACTTTTGTCAGTAAAAGCTGAAAAAATCAAAATCATTTGGAGATGAAAAAGAATGTAGAAGTATTAAACAATAAATACAATGAAATTCTAACACATAAAGCTAGTTCAGCTTTAGAAAAACTAAAACTTTATACCTTGGCCACTTCTCCCACATATCTACATTATTTATCCACAAGAATCAAAATACAATAAAAAGCTAATAACATCAAAATTATCTTCCATGAAAATAAAGGGAAAATGTCTCAGACATAGGTGACATTCTTGATGCCTATAGAAATCACTATATGGAACATTTCCAAAAAGAAAATATACATATCGAGCAATTAAATCTAGATGAAAAATGTTCTAATATTAAAAAAAAAAATTAAAACAAGATCTGCAAGCACCCATATCCTACAAAGAAATTACAGATACAATAAAAGAGGGTAAAAATAATAAAGCTCCAGGTATAGATGGCATAATTATGGAAATATATAAACTTTTTCCTTCAAAGATACTATCCCAATTCCATAAAACTCTATTAGAAATTCAGTCACAAGCTTTAATACCGCCCTCTTGGAGATATTCCTTAATCACACAATCCTAAAGGAAAACAAATCCCCAAACCTCTGTACCTCATATAGACCTATATCATTATTAAATAATGACTATAAGATATTTATGACAATATTAACTAAAAGAATGAAAATACCACTATCCAAAACAATAAATAATAATCAAACTGGATTTATATATCATAGACACACACACATGACAATATCAAAAGGATAATTTCTTTTATAGATTATGCTAATAAAGAAAATAAAGAAACACTCATAACTGGCTTAGATTTAGAAAAAGACTTTGATTCCCTAAACTGGAACTATTTATTCAAAATTCTGGTGCTATTTGAATTTCCTCCTTCCTTTGTTCATCTACTAAAGAATATATATACAAATAATCTATCATATGTTAAGCTAGGCACTATCACCTCTGAATCTCTGAAACTATACATATAACAAAGGGTACTAAACAAGAATGTCCCATGTCACCGATTCTATTTGCTTTGTCTATTGAAATACTGGCAGATTCAATACATAACAATACAAAATTCAAAGGAGTAGATGTTTATGAACAATACAATTCTAAAGCAATGCTCTTTGCTGATGACATATTATTAACATTATCCAATACAAAAGAGACATTAGAAGAATTAGATATATTAATTGACACATTTTACAGGACTTCAGGACTCCATTTCAATAAATCAAAATCAAAATGTTTATTTTTAAATAAAAAAAAAAGAATTGCAGACGAAGGGGAATCATATTATAGGGAAATAAGAATCTACCTTAAAATATCTAGGAATTGAGTTATGCAAGGATAATAATGAATTAGTCTCAAAAAACTACAATAATATCATCAATAGAATTAAAATCTTTGTGGAAAAGTAGAACAAAATAATATTAACATTTGATGATAGACTACAGTTAATAAAAATGGTTTTACTACCCAAGATTCTATATATAGGTTTGGCAATACAACTTTTACTAGAAAGGAATATACTCAAAGAAATAAATTCATGCCTATAAAATTGTTATGATTTCCCAAAAGAAACAGAATAGCTTTGATACATCATATCAGACCATGGAAACAGGGAGGATGAAACTTTCCTGATATAGAAACATATATAAAAGCATCAATATCTAAAACAATCTCAGACTGGATAAGTCCAAATCATTCTGCAAATTGGAAAGAATTACTAACTGTAATATCAATAAATTAATTTTATTTACAAAAAAAATTCAAATAGATAAAAACAATTTGCCATGGCACATATTATATATTAGTGTGCAATATAACATAACTAAGACCACTAAAACTTGGATGATTAATTATTACATTGACTCATTTAAGAAAATTTTTAATGCAAATACAGATTTAAAAATCTGGTTTGATCTTTTAACACCATTTATAGTTACAAAGAGCTATCCACATAAAATATACAGAGAAATAATTAATTCCTGGGAACAGAAAGGATTTGTTTCTTGGTTTCAATGTATCAGAAAACTAAAAGTTCTGGATATGCAAACAATAGAAACAACATACAAAATTCCACAACAAGATTGGCTAACTATGCAAAGTATTCTGACGTATTCACAAGATTTATGCAGAATAATTAGTAATGCTTCATTTAAAGAAATACCTGAACTTACAAAACACCTATATGAAATCATATATAATGATTATGACATGGGAAATAGTATTTCGAAATTTTACAATATATTGATAAATTATAAAACAACACCCAAATCCTCATATTGGAATTATATAACAAAAGGACACTCATTACAACTTACTGAAGAAATATAATCAAATATTTTATTATCATTAAAACATACATCCTTTACACAATACTGGAAAGTTTTTAATTGGAAATGCTTGCACAGAGCATTCTTAACTCCAGATAGAGTTACTAAAATTAATTCTTCCACAAAGGAATATGTTGAAGCTGTGAGCAAATACACAGTGCAGATTGGAATCACATTTTTTTTGACTGTGTTAAAATTAAGCCATTTTGGAATGGTATTAAAAACTTTTTACAAGCTTTATTTAATTAATCGTTTAACTTATCTAAAGCTCTAGTATTATTAAATGTGTATGAAGGTCCTCATTTGAATGAGTCAAATAGGTTCATAGGTTCATAGGTAGGTACTAGGCTATCTGCCCGAAGGCATTTATAAGCCTACCCAGAATGTGTTGGCTTTCACCTCCCCGTTAGATTATTTCCCTGTGCCTCTGTCCAGCAAAGCCACTGAAGTGATCCCCGGGGTAAACTTTCTGTTTCCCATCCACTCATCAAGGTTTCTCTTGAAGAGTGTTAGCTAGGAGCTCTGCCTAATGTGGATTGGAATCTTGTTCCAAAGCATGGAAAGTCTCTGTGACAGGAATCTATCCCTCCAGCACGTCCTATGTTTTGTTGTGGTGAAGTTTAGATCCCTAGAGCGTGTGGCCCGAGGGGATATGGTTTTCTTTAGATTGAGCATGTCCATCAATTCTGGGTTGGACATGGCCTTGTATGTCAGGCAGAGATCACCTCTGAGTAGGCGGTATGCAACTGAGTACAGCTGGAGTTTCTTCAGACGAGCTGCATAGGGCATCTGTTTGAGGCCAGTGATCCTCTTGGTGAGGTACTTCTGTGGTCTTTCCAGCTATTGCAGATGTCTTGTAAGGTACATCCCAAATGGGGCGTTGTACTCTATGATGGGTCTGATGAGTGATGAGCAGAGGGGCACAATGACTCTTTTGATCTGGATGTGAACCCTCTTGTAATTAGGTGGGCCACATAGATGGATTTTCTAACCACTTTGACAATGTGATTATCAAAGGAGAGATTACTATCTACTTGGGTCCCCAGATCCCTTATTATGTCTTCTGTATTTAGGGGACTACCACCTATGTGGCAGTTTTTGGGTACTTTGTTTTTTGCAAAGGGGATGACTATGTACTTTTTGGCATTTAGCTTGAGGCCATGATTTTGACACGAGGTATCCGTTTCAGTGAGTCCCTTTTGGAGGATGTTTGTGTCAGCCGGAGAGTCAGTTATAGCCCCTAGTTTGCAATCATCTGTGAACTTGGTCAGCCATAGTCCTCCTGTGCTTGCCTGTACCTCTGAGAAGTATATGCCGAGCAGGAGGGGTCCTAGGACTGAGCCCTGGGGAACGCCACTTGTAACCGGTTTAGAGTCGGACCTAGCTCCCGCAACTCTCACCGTGTGAGTTCTCTCCGTGAGCTAGTTGGCAACCCATCTTGTGACATAGGGGTTTATGTTCAGGCTGTTTATGTACAGGCTGTATCTAGTATGGACAATACTTGCAATCTCAAGGAAGTGTATAAAGGAAGTGTATAACAAGAAGATGGAATACAAACACAATACTGACTTTGGAAGACTTCTACATCCTATTGAAGACCACAGAATTGTTGGAAATTAAAATTAAAGAATTAAGGATTCATCTTAAGCCATTTATTAACAATCCATATAAAAAAGTCTTATCCTTGATTGACACTTTACAATAACTGAACAGATGCACTCTGATAAATGGATTGTTATAACTATAAAGTAATTGTATATATTGAGCTCTGTTATAGTGTCAGGCTGATGTAAATAGTGTGCATAGTTATTAAGATGTTATATACAAATATATGGAATTTATTCAACTGTATTTGAAAAATAAAAAAAATGTGAGGGAAGAAATCTCCCTGAGTCTTTCATTATAAGTCTCGCCCCTAAAACCTTCTATCTGTCAGGTATAAAATCTCTGTATCTTTCCCAGTTTTTCAATCTGTAATGAATTAAACATACAAACGTTCCCACCATATTCTCTGACAGGTCTTAACAATGGTTTTAAATACTTGGGCTAAGAATTCCCTATCCTTACCTACAAATGTTCTCAAAATATTCTTAATCTATAGATAGCTTGGTTGTGCTAGCCAATAATTTCCACAGAGCTCAGAAAAAGTGATTTTTTTTTGCGTGAATACAGCCTAAAACCAGACTGATAAGTACTTTATGCATTGCTTCTGCACTTGCATTGTGTACACCCTAACGGTTTATTTATTTATCTAACACACCCTAACGGTTTATTTATTTATCTAACATTTGTTTACCAGGAAGTCTGACTTGGAACGAAGCCAATTTTCAGCAGAGGCCCAGAGAGAAACATTCCAGATGCATGTCTTTGAAACATGGGAGGAAACCCACACAGATGCAGGGAGGAGATACAGACACTGCGCAGAAGGCACTCCAGCCAAGAATTGAACTAGAGAACCTCTTGCTGAGAGGCGAAACACTACCGCTACACCCCTGCATCATCCATTTAACTGTATTATTTTACTGCATTTCTTGCTGAATTTGCACTTTTCTGTAATCTCAAGTGAGAACTGCTTTGATTAGACTCTAGTGAGAGTAGAGGGGACCTGAGACATTTCTTGGCCAGAACCACTTAATGGACAGAAAGATGTGTGGTGTCTGATTGGCCAGAAGGCCCCTTTCCTTGTTTTTGAATGTTCTCTGCTACTGTGGTGTCACTGCATTTGTGTGGCACTGCTCATCATGAACATTTCTCTACAAAACTAACTCAGAAATGTCCTCAGTTGCACAAAGAGCAGCTAGCTTGCAAGATGAGTAGCAGACTCCCATGAGTGTACCCCTTGTATTTTTGATTGCAATCTATATTTTATAATATCCAAACTAGCCAGCTGTAAACCCTCTTGTACCATCTCCTTGTAGATCACATAATAAGGATCTACAACCATGAATATGCACTTTCCTGCTATCTCCACAGACAGTTTGGTGGATATGGGAATCCCGAAGCAATGTAGCAATTGTTGGAAGTTTGCAGACAACCATTTAATTATTAAACAAATCAGTAAGCGAAAGATGTGTTTATGCAATGTCACTGGAGGCAAGGCTCTCACATACATGCACTTGTAATACCAAAATGGTTGTTAGTAATACACACTACACCCACCACACATAATATGGTCCAGACACATAGACCAACATATGTTGTCTCTTAAAATTATTCTTCCTAAACCCAAAAAGACTCCCAGATGCTGCACTTGCAATAAACATCCTCTTCAACCTCAAAAGCACTCTACTAAAACAGCACCCAACATGGCATGCACAACCATATCTCTATGTGGCTCACTTTCTAAGCCACAAGGGAAACTGTCATACAACCCACTATTTTGGTCAATGGAGACTCCATTGTGAGACACATGGATGCCCCCCTCATCAGGCTGAAAAAAGGGAAGAGTTATAGTCAGTTGCCTATCAGGAGCCAAGACCAACCAGATCACGCATGCATTCAATTAGATGAGTCACATGGACTAGTATGACTCAGTCATAGTCTATGTGGGTGCAAATGACCTGAGATGTACCTCCTTGGACTATATGAAGAGAGACATGATGAAGCTCTCAGACTGTGTGTCCCAGGCTGGTTTGAGTGTAGAATTGAGCAGCATTCTTACCTCTGCAAAGATGATGCCACAATATGAGCAAAATGTAATTGACGTTAATACTTGGCTTAGTTCTTGGTGTCATTTGAAGGGGATACAATATTTGTCAGCATAGGAGGATATGGTCAACAGACCACTCTGCTTTGCTAGGGATGGTCTTCACCTCTCCCTTCTAGGCTTTTGAGTACTGGCTAAAACATTTTCCACCCCAATCTGGCTTTTTAGGTAATGCCAACCTGATAAACCTTCTAACATAGCAAAACCATACCAAGAAAAACTAGAAACTCCACTTCTTGCAAGCAGTCATTACCCTGGAAAATGTAGACATCTGTGTAGTTACTGAGACATGGTTTAAAACCATGAAGAGCACCCCAAATGTTCAGGGCTATAATGCCTTCCACACATTTATACTAGCTACTGAACATGAAGGGACAAAACTTGAAAATGTCATAGTTTATATGAAAAACAAACACACCTCAAAGCTGGTCAAAGAGTATGATGTGCTTGAGCTTCTCCACATAAAAATGACCATAGGCAAAGTTCCATACCAAGTCCTTGCAAGCTATAGCCCCCCCCCCCCCTCCTCTGTGACTCAGGAAAACCATAACACATACTTAAACATGCTGGATACACACCATATTCAACCCAACACTATATTCATGTACAACTTTAACTAACCCTCTGTGAACTACACATCCTCAAAGACGCAGGCCCAGAGATTCTTGGACTTTGTAAATACAAACACCCTGGACCAGGTGGTCCATACATCCACTAGGGCACTAACATCTTGGTCCTCACAAAGATGGGAAAACATTACACTGCCCCCAGTCTAATGTCCTCTGGTCATGTTGGACCATAAAGCTGTCTGCTCTGAAATATAAATAAAATGTGGGACACCAGATAACCCAGGAACCTTTACAAACTATTCTAAGGCAAAATTCCTACTAATAAGTGATACCCTGGCAAAATTCTAAGCCCCCAACTCTGAGAACATCACAGCCTATACAGAATTGCTCACAGAAACCATAAACAATTATATAAATGGATGCATAGAGACAGCACAGGACAATCTCAGAAAATAAGCCATGCTGGTAGAATCACAACATCAGTAGGTTGTACACTGCAAGGATAAAAACATGGCAAAAACTAAGAACTGCAATACCCAGCAAGAAAAAAAAAACGCCCTCAGTAATCTAAACAGGAATCTCAAAGGGTTAATTAGAAGGAGAGAAGCACTGTTAAGTGTTTGAAAAAGGGTCTGTTTAAAGGAATACAGGGCTATGCATTTTATGATCTCTGTGATCACTTGAATAGTATATTCCTATGTCTACCAAAGCCATATTTGAGGTAAAACTAGCTTCCTAGGTCAGGGATAATCACAAAACCTTCTTTACCTATGTCTGCAACCTCAAAGGAAGTACAAAACAATGTGCTAAACTAATTGTTAATGGAGCTACCTATACTGAGACAGAAGATATAGCAAATCTACCAGCTGACAGATTTAGCTCTAGCTTTAGCCCCTCCCTCCCAGACATCCTTCAGGAAATGCCCTTGAATATAACTCCAATCACTAGGAAACAGGTCCTCAATGTACTCTCCAAGGCTAAAAACACCAAATCAATTGGCTCAGATAATATCCCAGGATGGCTTCTAAATAGCATGAAACATGACCTCTCAGGACCACTGAAATCGTTATTTAACCATGGCCTCCAAACAGGCTTCATGCCAAATGAATGAAGGACTGCAACTGTCAACCCTCTGCAAAAGGCCAGGCCATCTACTGATTCCAGTAACTACAGACCCATAAGTCTGACTACTCTCATAAGCAAGGTCATGGAAGGAATTATCAGAGAAATGATAAACAGTGACACAAGAAACTTCAGACACTGAACTTAACCTAGTTTGTTTTTGTCATGGGCAAGGCATGCCTACTCAATCTGGTAGACACCTTCAAGAAGGTCAACAAAGGAATGGATGAGGGTACACCTGTGCATACTGCCTACCTTGACCTGGCCAGTGCATTCACCACAAAACCAGATTTGGGCATTATAGACAAACTCCTGAAATTAGGTTTAAACCCATATGTTACCCATTGTGTAGCCAGTTGGCTCACAGATAGGACCCAAGATGTTACGACAGGAGACTCTACCACCACAAAGAGACTGGTCACTAATAAAGTCCTTCAGGGCTTTATGCTGGGTCGTCTCCCTTTTGCCTTTACTACTTAGAAGTCAAAGGCAACATCAGGAGTCTCTAGCTGTCCAGGTTTGCAGACTGTATGTTTAAATGCAGTGACTTGTAATGAATAATGAATGTGTTTTAATGGCCAAAGTAGTCACATGGATATATATTTAAACATTAGTTAAGCAAGGTTTTTATATCTGAAGAAGTTTTGCTATCTAGCTTAATGAAAAGCACTTCATACTGATGTTTTGTGGAATAAAAGGCTTGTTTTCTAGTTACGTATGAATGTACGACTCTCTTTTCTTGTATTTACTACAACGTCCCATTTGGTATGTACCTGGCCAGGTATATATAACAGATGGAATGTCCGCAAATGTTTCTCACAAAAAGGATACAGGGCATTAACAACATGTCCAACAGAGACTGTCTCAAAGCAACAGACTACTGAGAGGTGATCTTTCCCTGGCCTACAAGGCATCCTCTGATCCCACTCTGATGGACCTGCTGCAAATAGCACCAGGATTACCCACTCTAGGGGCTAAACCCCTTCTGTAACATAAATATGACATGTTGCAGGGGTATGTATGCATTTCAGAGACTACCGCTTCTCTGGAACAGGCTTCTCATCCATGTAAAGCAAAGTTCTTACTTAACCCATTTCAAGCATACGTTTTACCGGTGGATGAAGAATTGGAAATTTACCCCTGGTCTAGCACCTGCCTGTAAATGCTAGATCACCTAAGCACTAGCCTACATATATCCCTTAAAATAACATTGAGTACCAAGAATTGTCAGATATATTTGGGGAGCATGGCTGGGCTTAAAAATGTCCCAAGGGGTCATTAGCGTAGTATACACCTATGAACCTATAATAACACTTGAGAGACAGGCAAAGAAGAAAACAAAAAGAAGAGGGACTAGGCAATTAGGTGAAAAGAACCAAATCAAGGAAAAACTGCACCAAGCTTACACAGCCAGACATTTTATTGAACAAAAAATAAAAACAAACATGAGCGCTTTCACAACTACTCTCGTCGCTTCATCAGACAACTAAATGATTATCCATCCAATTTATATACCCCATTTGAGCAATCAGCTGAATCTCATAATCAATGTGAAATGTGAACTATATATATATATATATATATATATATATATATATATATATATATATATATATATATATATAAGTACTCACTTTAAAAACAGGTATAAACCATATCAACTGTCAAATACACATGAAAAATAGAGTACAACGCCCCTTTTGGAATGTACCTCACAAGACATCTGCAGCAGCTGGAAAGGCCACAGAAGTACCTCACAAACAGGATTATTGGCCTTATACAAATGCCCTACACTGACCGCCTCAAAAAACTCCAGCTTTACTCCATAGCATATCACCTACTCCGAGGTGATCTCTGCCTAACATATAAAGATATGTCAAACCCAGAGCTGTTGGACATGCTACACCTAAAGAAATCCCAATCCCTCTGAGCTACATGCTCTAGGGACCTAAATCTTGTCACCACAATAAACAGGACATGCAGGAGGGATAGATTTCTGTCCCAGAGACTTCCCATACTCTGGAACAGGCTACCCATCTATGTCAAGCAAAGTTCTTCATTAGCACTCTTCAAGAAAAATCTTGATGAGTGGATGGGAAAAAGGAAATACACCTCGGGGATCACTTCTGTGTCTCTGCTCGACAGTGGCACAGGAAAATAACTTTCTTGGGTGGCGTAAGCCAGGGAACCTTGTTGGCTAGGCTTACATAGGCCCTTGGGCCAATAGTCTAGTACCTACCTATGAACCTATGAACCTATGTGTATATATGGAAATAAATCTAAAAAATTTCTATGTGCAAAAAAATGCTGAAGTATACATACTATATTCATTTTTAGCATCAAAGATACAGAGAATTAACGACATGCCAATAAAAAGTTACTTAAAAAGATCACTATGAAATAACTAAAACTAAAAAACATCTATACAGATAAATAGTAGAATATAGATATTCTATTCACTGTTAGCGCCTCAAGACTTATGTGCAGTTTGTCAACAAACTCTGATAAAATCCAATAGGAATCTGATGTGTCTGAGATGGAATACTTAAAGGAATATAGCTGACAAGCAATTTTTAAGGTTGCTACAAAAAATAACTAGGCACAAGTATCTCTTTTCCAGAGAGCAATGTTGGAACAGTGTGGTTAAATGAGTTACTGAAAGTTACAACATTATGCAAATAAAGACTGGAAAAATGTGACACAACAGAATATGAGTAAAGTTTATTTTCAGCCTTTCACATTAATCCTCTGAAACAAACCGCTTCATAGTGAGTACCATTACTGTATTTATTTAACTATTAATCCTTAGTCATAATAACACACACACAGATATATATATATATACACACACACACACACACACACAGATATATATATATATATATATATATATATATATATACACACACACACACACACAGATATATATATATATATATATATATATACACACACACACACACACACACACACACACACACACACACACACACACACACACACACACACACAGATATATATATATTGCAAAGACGAAGGAACCACAAACTAGTCAAACAAGAAGAACCTCAACAAACGGATGAGTCCACCACACGTAATCTTAACGCTTGACTTTATTTCACACAAAAACAGCGTTTTCGCTATCCTTATCAGGAAGCTTCTTCAGAGAAAACTAAAAAAGCGCGAGACAGCGCTTTTAAACAGCAGATAAATGCCTTGGCGTGCTACATTAATGAACAAGTGTATAAATCATAATAAAATGAATTAAAACATTTATAATGTGTTAGAATAGGATACAATGAATATCAAACTTCCAAATAGGATTTTTTATATATATAGACACAGGAATAAAAATGAAATTTAAAATTTTAAAATATATACCTTAGGTTTAGACAGACCGTAAGTAAAATCAGCTAAGAAACTCTAATAGCATATCAGTGGTAAGCTAGCAATATATGCCACAAAAAATATATACTGAATAAGGCAAATAACAAAACAATATATCCTTTCAGTTAGAAATATTTATATAACAACTATAAATGCATCCACTGTAATGATAAACAAAGCATTATATTGCTGCCATTCAAATATATAAAAAAGGGAATGCATTAGTTGTGAAAAAGTGAAAGTTAAACAAATAATGAAATAAAATGAAATCAGTAAACAATACAATTGACTTAACTCTGGTAAGTCATCTCAAATATGCTTTGAGTTTAAGAAAGGGTGTGATGTTACAGCTTTCATTTAATCCTGGGGTGCAGAAGGCATTCAATTTGAGTTGCCATAATAATTCCCGTACCTCCAGGTTCAAAGAAAGTGGACCCCCTCTAAAAGATTCAGACAAATGGTCAACACCCATAAAGACAAACGAATGACCAGGGAAAAGACCAACATGTTTGGCCAAAGCGTTCTCAGTATTCCCTGTTCTGATAGCATACTGGTGCTGGTATATTCTGTCCTTGAACCTTCTATCGGTTTTGCCAATATAGAAGGCAGGACAGCAAACACAGTATGCTATGTATATAATAGATTTTGTATTACAATCAATTCTATAGTGGATGTAATGTTTGTTTTTACAGTTCGTAACTGTACAATAGCTACCTGTTCTAATGTACGTACAATATTTACAAAAACCACACATGAAGGAACCCTTAGTTCTAAGTGTGGAATTGGTTACTGTGTTAGCTTGTAACAGGTCTTTGATATTTTGACCACGTCTGAAAACAATATGTGGTTTTGCCCTAGTTTTCAAATAGACAACTATTGTTAGAAATAACTGCCCAATTTTTAAAAAGAATATCTGTTATACTCCTGAGTCAAGGTTGAATGTTGTGATAAAACTACACTGAGTATTACTAGGGGGGTCAACCACTGTACTGCAAAGATTAGTTCCTTCATTATCAGTAGGTGCCAAACTTTCAATAGAGGCACCTTGGTCTGGAATAAGTAAAGGTTTATAAAAACCTTTTCTTCTCTTGTGGCTAACTTCACTTATTAGATCATCCACCAATGAGATTGAATAGCCTCTGTTTAGGAATAAAGATCTCAAATATTCGCATTCACTAACAAAATCTTCCAACTCACTACACATGCGGGCAGCTCTTACCAGCTGTCCTTTTACAATAGCTCTTTTTTGTCGCATTGGGTGAGAGCTGGAAAAATGAAGAAAGGAATTGATGTAGGTGTCCTTTCTAAAAATAACTGAGTTGAACAAGTTCTTTTGGACATTTTTTACTAATTTAACATCCAAATAACTTATAACTTCTGTATTGAAGTTGTACGTAAATTTCAGGAAAGGAGTTGTGTTATTCAAGAAGGCTACAAACTTGTCTGCTTCAATAGAATTCCCTTTAAACAGAAGGAATATATCATCCAAGAAGCGGGTATAATAAGAAATTTTACTAGACCATTCACCACTACATAGCACAAACTTCCTTTCCCAGAAGGCCATGACTAAATTGGCTACAGCCGCTCCACAAGGGGAGCCCATGGCCACCCCATGTTTTTGTATATAGATCTCATTGTCAAAAGCAAAGAAATTGGATGTTAAAATAATGTCCAAAATTTCTGTAATGTTATCTATTTCATTGGGTGAAGCACCAAGTTCTATAAGAAGCAGTTCAATCCATTCACAGGCTTCCAAGTGGGAATAGATGTATATAAATCAGCAACATCTATTGTTAAAAAGTTGTTTTCACCAATTTCTCCAAAGTTATTGATATCCGTAAGGAAAGACCAAGAATCTTTGCAGATTGTTGGTACTTTTTCGACATATTTTCTAAGTAACAAGTCCACATATTTGGAACAAG
Source organism: Protopterus annectens (assembly GCF_019279795.1). Lineage (NCBI taxonomy): Eukaryota > Metazoa > Chordata > Ceratodontiformes > Protopteridae > Protopterus > Protopterus annectens. The sequence goes on from NC_056745.1 coordinate 64,922,539, forward strand.
GGTAGGTAACCGATGCACGCCCATCAATAAGAGCTCTCATAGGGGGGTCCCCAAGGTTTTTATGAACCTTGGGGATCCCAAACATCACTGGAGTTCTAGGATATAAAATATCAATATACTTGAAAATGTCTTCACTAATTCTGCCATTAATGTATAGGTCACGTAAATAACCTCTAGTTCTTTTTATACTAGTGTTCATCTCATTGATAGAGGATTTATTGTAAGATGCAGAATGTAAGACCTTCAACATTCTTTCATTATAATCAGCCTTCTCAAATATTACCAGACCACCCCCTTTGTCCGGTTTTATAACTCTAACACCAGCGAAACGCAAAGTACGTAAAGCTGAAAGTTGTTCCTTAGTAATATTGAATTTATTGCAATTGTTAGAGTTAATTTTACCTGATCCAACAATGTGCCTGATATCTAATTCGCACATATGTTCGAATATTTTAAGCGTCACATTCAAAGGGGGATTGAAAACACTGGAGAGTTTTAACCTATTATCAGGAAGGGAATCAGTACCATTAAAAAGAAGTTTTAAATTCAATTTTCTGATGTAGCATTTAAGGTCAAGAAGGACTTTTGCTACATCACATCTCCTCGAAGGTACAAAAGTATTCCCTAATGCCAATAATTCTACCAGCTCTGGTTCTAAATGCAAACTAGAAAAGTTGTATATTAAAAAATCACCTTTCTTATTTGAGATGGTCTTAGGATGAACTGGGAATACATCACTTATATCATTACCAGCTATTTCCAATTCCTGTTCCCCTTGTACTGTTTCTGTTTCTGTTTGTTCTTTGTCCCTAAAAAATTTTCTTGTTCATTAAAGTTGTTCCCACTGTACTCAGTTGAGGGTCCAGGAATTTCTGGGTTTGAGTTGGCTCCTGTATTGAATCTCTTATTTGTATTCCTATTACTCCTTCTAAGAGGCTGCTCTACCCGTGTGTTTATCGGTGCATTCGAACAGGTCCTCTCCTCTTCAAAATCAACCTCCACGTCCTGCTCTAAACCATCATTACTAGTAGTAATTGGTTTAACTTTCAAATTAGGAAAAACATTACCTTTTGAGTAAGACAGTCTGTCCCTATACAGCTTTTTAGATTTATTAACTTTCAATTTTACCATGAAAGTATCAATGCTAGCAAAAATACGTGAATGGTCAAATTTTATTTGACCAAACGCCATATCATTTTTAATTTCTGCATCAAGTAAACAGATTTCGTCAATCAAGCTTTTCACCATACCATCATAATGCTTCACTAATAGTTCCAAAAGCTGAATTCCTTGAGCCTGAAACAAGTTCCTTAAGTCAAGTAGAAATTCATTAGTATTTATAATACTAGCAGGAGAAAAGTTAGATCTCAACCCTTTAGGTATAATACCTTCAGATATACATTGTCTGAAATAAGACACTTCCAATTGTAGTTTACGTAATTTGAGAGTTTTAGTGTCAAGAGTCTTTAGTTTATCAGTCAAGGAAGCTGAAGGTTCAACACCTAAATCAGCATTCTGCACCGACGTAGAGTCAATAGTCACTTTATCAAATAGAAAAAAGTCACCTGTGTTATGGATCCAATCTGACACTGACCCCTCGCCAATAAGTGCGTCGTTATGTGCTGTAGGGTTACCACTCAATCGGTGTTGCAAATCTGCTCGTGCGTTGGTGCCATTTACATTGTCAGGGCTCACTGTTCTCATTCTCTGCCCTAACGGAATTGAATCTTGGATGCTCGAACCAACAGAACCAGGTAATACTCGATTAGAGTGTTCATTGGTGTTGTAAATCCTGTGTCCAGCGTACGCTTCTTCTAATGAATGAAACCGGCTGTTTAGGGATTCAATCTTCTGCGTGAGCTGTACCAACAAGACTGAAACGTCAGTCGTTTCGGCGGTTGGTTGACGGAACACCGCCGGAGTGGCAGGGCTCTCCATATGTTGTTGAAAAACCACAAACTATTGCAAAGACGAAAGAACCACAAACTAGTCAAACAAGAAGAACCTCAACAAACGGATGAGTCCACCACACGTAATCTTAACGCTTGACTTTATTTCACACAAAAACAGCGTTTTCGCTATCCTTATCAGGAAGCTTCTTCAGAGAAAACTAAAAAAGCGCGAGACAGCGCTTTTAAACAGCAGATAAATGCACGCGAGCGTGCTACATTAATTAGACAAGTGTATAAATCATAATAAAATGAATTAAAACATTTATAATGTGTTAGAATAGGATACAATGAATATCAAACTTCCAAATAGGATTTTTTATATATATAGACACAGGAATAAAAATGAAATTTAAAATTTTAAAATATATACCTTAGGTTTAGACAGACCGTAAGTAAAATCAGCTAAGAAACTCTAATAGCATATCAGTGGTAAGCTAGCAATATATGCCACAAAAAATATATACTGAATAAGGCAAATAACAAAACAATATATCCTTTCAGTTAGAAATATTTATATAACAACTATAAATGCATCCACTGTAATGATAAACAAAGCATTATATTGCTGCCATTCAAATATATAAAAAAGGGAATGCATTAGTTGTGAAAAAGTGAAAGTTAAACAAATAATGAAATAAAATGAAATCAGTAAACAATACAATTGACTTAACTCTGGTAAGTCATCTCAAATATGCTTTGAGTTTAAGAAAGGGTGTGATGTTACTATTCCTATTTGGAAGTTTGATATTCATTGTATCCTATTCTAACACATTATAAATGTTTTAATTCATTTTATTATGATTTATACACTTGTCTAATTAATGTAGCACGCTCGCGTGCATTTATCTGCTGTTTAAAAGCGCTGTCTCGCGCTTTTTTAGTTTTCTCTGAAGAAGCTTCCTGATAAGGATAAGCAACGCTGTTTTTGTGTGAAATAAAGTCAGCGTTAAGATTACGTGTGGTGGACTCATCCGTTTGTTGAGGTTCTTCTTGTTTGACTAGTTTGTGGTTCTTTCGTCTTTGCAATAGTTTGTGGTTTTTCAACAACATATGGAGAGCCCTGCCACTCCGGTGTTCCGTCAACCAACCGAAACGACTGACGTTTCAGTCTTGATGGTACAGCTCACGCAGAAGATTGAATCCCTAAACAGCCGGTTTCATTCATTAGAAGAAGCGTACGCTGGACACAGGATTTACAACACCAATGAACACTCTAATCGAGTATTACCTGGTTCTGTTGGTTCGAGCATCCAAGATTCAATTCCGTTAGGGCAGAGAATGAGAACAGTGAGCCCTGACAATGTAAATGGCACCAACGCACGAGCAGATTTACAACACCGATTGAGTGGCAACCCTACAGCACATAACGACGCACTTATTGGCGAGGGGTCAGTGTCAGATTGGATCCATAACACAGGTGACTTTTTCTATTTGATAAAGTGACTATTGACTCTACCGGTGCAGAATGCTGATTTAGGTGTTGAACCTTCAGCTTCCTTGACTGATAAACTAAAGACTCTTGACACTAAAACTCTCAAATTACGTAAACTACAATTGGAAGTGTCTTATTTCAGACAATGTATATCTGAAGGTATTATACCTAAAGGGTTGAGATCTAACTTTTCTCCTGCTAGTATTATAAATACTAATGAATTTCTACTTGACTTAAGGAACTTGTTTCAGGCTCAAGGAATTCAGCTTTTGGAACTATTAGTGAAGCATTATGATGGTATGGTGAAAAGCTTGATTGATCTAAATCTGTTTACTTGATGCAGAAATTAAAAATGATATGGCGTTTGGTCAAATAAAATTTGACCATTCACGTATTTTTGCTAGCATTGATACTTTCATGGTAAAATTGAAAGTTAATAAATCTAAAAAGCTGTATAGGGACAGACTGTCTTACTCAAAAGGTAATGTTTTTCCTAATTTGAAAGTTAAACCAATTACTACTAGTAATGATGGTTTAGAGCAGGACGTGGAGGTTGATTTTGAAGAGGAGAGGACCTGTTCGAATGCACCGATAAACACACGGGTAGAGCAGCCTCTTAGAAGGAGTAATAGGAATACAAATAAGAGATTCAATACAGGAGCCAACTCAAACCCAGAAATTCCTGGACCCTCAACTGAGTACAGTGGGAACAACTTTAATGAACAAGAAAATTTTTTAGGGACAAAGAACAAACAGAAACAGAAACAGTACAAGGGGAACAGGAATTGGAAATAGCTGGTAATGATATAAGTGATGTATTCCCAGTTCATCCTAAGACCATCTCAAATAAGAAAGGTGATTTTTTAATATACAACTTTTCTAGTTTGCATTTAGAACCAGAGCTGGTAGAATTATTGGCATTAGGGAATACTTTTGTACCTTCGAGGAGATGTGATGTAGCAAAAGTCCTTCTTGACCTTAAATGCTACATCAGAAAATTGAATTTAAAACTTCTTTTTAATGGTACTGATTCCCTTCCTGATAATAGGTTAAAACTCTCCAGTGTTTTCAATCCCCCTTTGAATGTGACGCTTAAAATATTCGAACATATGTGCGAATTAGATATCAGGCACATTGTTGGATCAGGTAAAATTAACTCTAACAATTGCAATAAATTCAATATTACTAAGGAACAACTTTCAGCTTTACGTACTTTGCGTTTCGCTGGTGTTAGAGTTATAAAACCGGACAAAGGGGGTGGTCTGGTAATATTTGAGAAGGCTGATTATAATGAAAGAATGTTGAAGGTCTTACATTCTGCATCTTACAATAAATCCTCTATCAATGAGATGAACACTAGTATAAAAAGAACTAGAGGTTATTTACGTGACCTATACATTAATGGCAGAATTAGTGAAGACATTTTCAAGTATATTGATATTTTATATCCTAGAACTCCAGTGATGTTTGGGATCCCCAAGGTTCATAAAAACCTTGGGGACCCCCCTATGAGAGCTCTTATTGATGGGCGTGCATCGGTTACCTACCCTTGTTCCAAATATGTGGACTTGTTACTTAGAAAATATGTCGAAAAAGTACCAACAATCTGCAAAGATTCTTGGTCTTTCCTTACGGATATCAATAACTTTGGAGAAATTGGTGAAAACAACTTTTTAACAATAGATGTTGCTGATTTATATACATCTATTCCCCACTTGGAAGCCTGTGAATGGATTGAACTGCTTCTTATAGAACTTGGTGCTTCACCCAATGAAATAGATAACATTACAGAAATTTTGGACATTATTTTAACATCCAATTTCTTTGCTTTTGACAATGAGATCTATATACAAAAACATGGGGTGGCCATGGGCTCCCCTTGTGGAGCGGCTGTAGCCAATTTAGTCATGGCCTTCTGGGAAAGGAAGTTTGTGCTATGTAGTGGTGAATGGTCTAGTAAAATTTCTTATTATACCCGCTTCTTGGATGATATATTCCTTCTGTTTAAAGGGAATTCTATTGAAGCAGACAAGTTTGTAGCCTTCTTGAATAACACAACTCCTTTCCTGAAATTTACGTACAACTTCAATACAGAAGTTATAAGTTATTTGGATGTTAAATTAGTAAAAAATGTCCAAAAGAACTTGTTTAACTCAGTTATCTTTAGAAAGGACACCTACATCAATTCCTTTCTTCATTTTTCCAGCTCTCACCCAATGCGACAAAAAAGAGCTATTGTAAAAGGACAGCTGGTAAGAGCTGCCCGCATGTGTAGTGAGTTGGAAGATTTTGTTAGTGAATGCGAATATTTGAGATCTTTATTCCTAAACAGAGGCTATTCAATCTCATTGGTGGATGATCTAATAAGTGAAGTTAGCCACAAGAGAAGAAAAGGTTTTTATAAACCTTTACTTATTCCAGACCAAGGTGCCTCTATTGAAAGTTTGGCACCTACTGATAATGAAGGAACTAATCTTTGCAGTACAGTGGTTGACCCCCCTAGTAATACTCAGTGTAGTTTTATCACAACATTCAACCTTGACTCAGGGAGTATAACAGATATTCTTTTTAAAAATTGGGCAGTTATTTCTAACAATAGTTGTCTATTTGAAAAACTAGGGGCAAAACCACATATTGTTTTCAGACGTGGTCAAAATATCAAAGACCTGTTACAAGCT